>NW_027210567.1:0-63507 GCF_027789765.1 Dendropsophus ebraccatus
CCGCAACACTTCGTTACCTTTTTGCGCTGGGGCCGCGTTACTTTCTCATGGCCTAGACACCGCCATTTGTTTTATTGAACATGCACCGCCGCGATGGGGGGCGTGGCTACCGGCTTAAGCCCGGTACAGTCGGCAACTTGCAGTGCATTGCATAGCGTCGGTGCCGGGGGCGGGGCTTACCGCGATGGGGGCGGGGCTTACCGGCTTAAGCCCGGTACAGACGGCAATTTGCAGTGCGTTGCAGTAGCGTCGGTGCCGGGGGGCGGGGCTTACCGCGATGGGGCGGGGCTTACCGGCTTAAGCCCTGGTACAGTCGGCAACACACAGTGCATTGCGTAGCGTCGGTGCCGGGGGCGGGGCTTACCGCCATGGGGGCGGGGCTTTCCGCGTCATGCCAGGTACAGTGTGCAACTATGGCAACATGCAATGCTTACTGTCACCTTTTCAGCAGACGCAACCCATCATTTCCTTTGGCGCTGAAGCGGCTGCTACTTTTCATAACATAGCACCGCCACTTGTTTTTTTAAACATGCCCTCATTTAAATTGCATTGGAGTAGAGGCAGCACGGTGGTTCAGTGGTTAGCACAGTAGCCTTGCAGCGCTGGGGTCCTGGGTTCAACTCCCACTAAGGGCAAAAAACTCAATTGCATTGCAGTGAATTACATAGCATTGGGTCGGCGCAGGGGGCGTGGCTCGCCGGCTTAAGCCTGGTATGATTGGCCACGTGCATTGGGTGGGGGCGGGGCTTACCGGCTTTAGCCTGGTACAGTTGACAACACGCAATGCTTACTGCCACCTCTTCAGCAGACGCAACACTTCGTTACCTTTTGCGCTGGGGCCGCTGTTACTTCTCATGGCATAGCACCGCCATTTGTTTTATTGAACATGCCCGCGCGATGGTGGCGTGGCTTACCGGCTTAAGCCCGGTACAGTCGGCAACTTGCAGTGCATTGCATAGCGTCGGTGCCGGGGGCGGGGCTTACCGCGATGGGGGCGGGGCTTACCGGCTTAAGCCCGGTACAGTCGGCAATTTGCAGTGCGTTGCGTAGCGTCGGTGCCGGGGGGCGGGGCTTACCGCGATGGGGCGGGGCTTACCGGCTTAAGCCCGGTACAGTCGGCAACTTGCAGTGCATTGCATAGCGTCGGTGCCGGGGGCGGGGCTTACCGGCTTAAGCCCGGTACAGTCGGCAACTTGCAGTGCATTGCATAGCGTCGGTGCCGGGGGCGGGGCTTACCGGCTTAAGCCCGGTACAGTCGGCAACTTGCAGTGCCTTGCGTAGCGTCGGTGCCGGGGGCGGGGCTTACCGCGATGGGGCGGGGCTTACCGGCTTAAGCCCGGTACAGATGGAAACATGCAGTGCATTGCATAGCGTCGGTGCCGGGGGCGGGGCTTACCGCGATGGGGCGGGGCTTACCGGCTTAAGCCCTGTACAGTAGGCAACACACAGTGCATTGCGTAGCGTCGGTGCCGGGGGCGGGGCTTACCGCCATGGGGGCGGGGCTTACCGCGTCATGCCAGGTACAGTGTGCAACTATGGCAACATGCAATGCTTACTGTCACCTTTTCAGCAGACGCAACCCATCATTTCCTTTGGCGCTGAAGCGGCTGCTACTTTTCATAACATAGCACCGCCACTTGTTTTTTTAAACATGCCCTCATTTAAATTGCATTGGAGTAGAGGCAGCACGGTGGTTCAGTGGTTAGCACAGTAGCCTTGCAGCGCTGGGGTCCTGGGTTCAACTCCCACTAAGGGCAAAAAACCAATTGCATTGCAGTGAATTACATAGCATTGGGTCGGCGCAGGGGGCGTGGCTCGCCGGCTTAAGCCTGGTATGATTGGCCACGTGCATTGGGTGGGGGCGGGGCTTACCGGCTTTAGCCTGGTACAGTTGACAACACGCAATGCTTACTGCCACCTCTTCAGCAGACGCAACACTTCGTTACCTTTTGCGCTGGGGCCGCTGTTACTTCTCATGGCATAGCACCGCCATTTGTTTTATTGAACATGCCCGCGCGATGGGGGCGTGGCTTACCGGCTTAAGCCCGGTACAGTCGGCAACTTGCAGTGCATTGCATAGCGTCGGTGCCGGGGGCGGGGCTTACCGCGATGGGGGCGGGGCTTACCGGCTTAAGCCCGGTACAGTCGGCAATTTGCAGTGCGTTGCGTAGCGTCGGTGCCGGGGGGCGGGGCTTACCGCGATGGGGCGGGGCTTACCGGCTTAAGCCCGGTACAGTCGGCAACTTGCAGTGCATTGCATAGCGTCGGTGCCGGGGGCGGGGCTTACCGGCTTAAGCCCGGTACAGTCGGCAACTTGCAGTGCATGGCATAGCGTCGGTGCCGGGGGCGGGGCTTACCGGCTTAAGCCCGGTACAGTCGGCAACTTGCAGTGCATTGCGTAGCGTCGGTGCCGGGGGCGGGGCTTACCGCGATGGGGCGGGGCTTACCGGCTTAAGCCCGGTACAGATGGAAACATGCAGTGCATTGCATAGCGTCGGTGCCGGGGGCGGGGCTTACCGCGATGGGGCGGGGCTTACCGGCTTAAGCCCTGTACAGTAGGCAACACACAGTGCATTGCGTAGCGTCGGTGCCGGGGGCGGGGCTTACCGCCATGGGGGCGGGGCTTACCGCGTCATGCCAGGTACAGTGTGCAACTATGGCAACATGCAATGCTTACTGTCACCTTTTCAGCAGACGCAACCCATCATTTCCTTTGGCGCTGAAGCGGCTGCTACTTTTCATAACATAGCACCGCCACTTGTTTTTTTAAACATGCCCTCATTTAAATTGCATTGGAGTAGAGGCAGCACGGTGGTTCAGTGGTTAGCACAGTAGCCTTGCAGCGCTGGGGTCCTGGGTTCAACTCCCACTAAGGGCAAAAAACCAATTGCATTGCAGTGAATTACATAGCATTGGGTCGGCGCTGGGGGCGTGGCTCGCCGGCTTAAGCCTGGTATGATTGGCCACGTGCATTGGGTGGGGGCGGGGCTTACCGGCTTTAGCCTGGTACAGTTGACAACACGCAATGCTTACTGCCACCTCTTCAGCAGACGCAACACTTCGTTACCTTTTGCGCTGGGGCCGCTGTTACTTCTCATGGCATAGCACCGCCATTTGTTTTATTGAACATGCCCGCGCGATGGGGGCGTGGCTTACCGGCTTAAGCCCGGTACAGTCGGCAACTTGCAGTGCATTGCATAGCGTCGGTGCCGTGGGCGGGGCTTACCGCGATGGGGGCGGGGCTTACCGGCTTAAGCCCGGTACAGTCGGCAATTTGCAGTGCGTTGCGTAGCGTCGGTGCCGGGGGGCGGGGCTTACCGCGATGGGGCGGGGCTTACCGGCTTAAGCCCGGTACAGTCGGCAACTTGCAGTGCATTGCATAGCGTCGGTGCCGGGGGCGGGGCTTACCGGCTTAAGCCCGGTACAGTCGGCAACTTGCAGTGCATTGCATAGCGTCGGTGCCGGGGGCGGGGCTTACCGGCTTAAGCCCGGTACAGTCGGCAACTTGCAGTGCATTGCGTAGCGTCGGTGCCGGGGGCGGGGCTTACCGCGATGGGGCGGGGCTTACCGGCTTAAGCCCGGTACAGATGGAAACATGCAGTGCATTGCATAGCGTCGGTGCCGGGGGCGGGGCTTACCGCGATGGGGCGGGGCTTACCGGCTTAAGCCCTGTACAGTCGGCAACACACAGTGCATTGCGTATTGTCGGTGCCGGGGGCGGGGCTTACCGCCATGGGGGCGGGGCTTACCGCGTCATGCCAGGTACAGTGTGCAACTATGGTAACATGCAATGCTTACTGTCACCTCTTCAGCAGATGCAACCCATCATTTCCTTTGGCGCTGAAGCGGCTGCTACTTTTCATAACATAGCACCGCCACTTGTTTTTTTAAACATGCCCTCATTTAAATTGCATTGGAGTAGAGGCAGCACGGTGGTTCAGTGGTTAGCACAGTAGCCTTGCAGCGCTGGGGTCCTGGGTTCAACTCCCACTAAGGGCAAAAAACCAATTGCATTGCAGTGAATTACATAGCATTGGGTCGGCGCAGGGGGCGTGGCTCGCCGGCTTAAGCCTGGTATGATTGGCCACGTGCATTGGGTGGGGGCGGGGCTTACCGGCTTTAGACTGGTACAGTTGACAACACGCAATGCTTACTGCCACCTCTTCAGCAGACGCAACACTTCGTTACCTTTTGCGCTGGGGCCGCTGTTACTTCTCATGGCATAGCACCGCCATTTGTTTTATTGAACATGCCCGCGCGATGGGGGCGTGGCTTACCGGCTTAAGCCCGGTACAGTCGGCAACTTGCAGTGCATTGCATAGCGTCGGTGCCGGGGGCGGGGCTTACCGCGATGGGGGCGGGGCTTACCGGCTTAAGCCCGGTACAGTCGGCAATTTGCAGTGCGTTGCGTAGCGTCGGTGCCGGGGGGCGGGGCTTACCGCGATGGGGCGGGGCTTACCGGCTTAAGCCCGGTACAGTCGGCAACACACAGTGCATTGCGTAGCGTCGGTGCCGGGGGCGGGGCTTACCGCCATGGGGGCGGGGCTTATCGCGTCATGCCAGGTACAGTGTGCAACTATGGCAACATGCAATGTTTACTGTCACCTTTTCAGCAGACGCAACCCATCATTTCCTTTGGCGCTGAAGCGGCTGCTACTTTTCATAACATAGCACCGCCACTTGTTTTTTTAAACATGCCCTCATTTAAATTGCATTGGAGTAGAGGCAGCACGGTGGCTCAGTGGTTAGCACAGTAGCCTTGCAGCGCTGGGGTCCTGGGTTCAACTCCCACTAAGGGCAAAAAATCAATTGCATTGCAGTGAATTACATAGCTTTGGGTCGGCGCAGGGGGCGTGGCTCGCCGGCTTAAGCCTGGTATGATTGGCCACGTGCATTGGGTGGGGGCGGGGCTTACCGGCTTTAGCCTGGTACAGTTGACAACACGCAATGCTTACTGCCACCTCTTCAGCAGACGCAACACTTCGTTACCTTTTGCGCTGGGGCCGCTGTTACTTCTCATGGCATAGCACCGCCATTTGTTTTATTGAACATGCCCGCGCGATGGGGGCGTGGCTTACCGGCTTAAGCCCGGTACAGTCGGCAACTTGCAGTGCATTGCATAGCGTCGGTGCCGGGGGCGGGGCTTACCGCGATGGGGGCGGGGCTTACCGGCTTAAGCCCGGTACAGTCGGCAATTTGCAGTGCAGTGCGTAGCGTCGGTGCCGGGGGGCGGGGCTTACCGCGATGGGGCGGGGCTTACCGGCTTAAGCCCGGTACAGTCGGCAACTTGCAGTGCATTGCATAGCGTCGGTGCCGGGGGCGGGGCTTACCGGCTTAAGCCCGGTACAGTCGGCAACTTGCAGTGCATTGCATAGCGTCGGTGCCGGGGGCGGGTCTTACCGGCTTAAGCCCGGTACAGTCGGCAACTTGCAGTGCATTGCATAGCGTCGGTGCCGGGGGCGGGGCTTACCGCGATGGGGCGGGGCTTACCGGCTTAAGCCCGGTACAGATGGAAACATGCAGTGCATTGCATAGCGTCGGTGCCGGGGGCGGGGCTTACCGCGATGGGGCGGGGCTTACCGGCTTAAGCCCTGTACAGTCGGCAAAACACAGTGCATTGCGTAGCGTCGGTGCCGGGGGCGGGGCTTACCACCATGGGGGCGGGGCTTACCGCGTCATGCCAGGTACAGTGTGCAACTATGGTAACATGCAATGCTTACTGTCACCTTTTCAGCAGACGCAACCCATCATTTCCTTTGGCGCTGAAGCGGCTGCTACTTTTCATAACATAGCACCGCCACTTGTTTTTTTAAACATGCCCTCATTTAAATTGCATTGGAGTAGAGGCAGCACGGTGGTTCAGTGGTTAGCACAGTAGCCTTGCAGCGCTGGGGTCCTGGGTTCAACTCCCACTAAGGGCAAAAAGCCAATTGCATTGCAGTGAATTACATAGCATTGGGTCGGCGCAGGGGGCGTGGCTCGCCGGCTTAAGCCTGGTATGATTGGCCACGTGCATTGGGTGGGGGCGGGGCTTACCGGCTTTAGCCTGGTACAGTTGACAACACGCAATGCTTACTGCCACCTCTTCAGCAGACGCAACACTTCGTTACCTTTTGCGCTGGGGCCGCTGTTACTTCTCATGGCATAGCACCGCCATTTGTTTTATTGAACATGCCCGCGCGATGGGGGCGTGGCTTACCGGCTTAAGCCCGGTACAGTCGGCAACTTGCAGTGCATTGCATAGCGTCGGTGCCGGGGGCGGGGCTTACCGCGATGGGGGCGGGGCTTACCGCGATGGGGCGGGGCTTACCGGCTTAAGCCCGGTACAGTCGGCAACTTGCAGTGCATTGCATAGCGTCGGTGCCGGGGGCGGGGCTTACCGGCTTAAGCCCGGTACAGTCGGCAACTTGCAGTGCATTGCATAGCGTCGGTGCCGGGGGCGGGGCTTACCGGCTTTAGCCCGGTACAGTCGGCAACTTGCAGTGCATTGCATAGCGTCGGTGCCGGGGGCGGGGCTTACCGCGATGGGGCGGGGCTTACCGGCTTAAGCCCGGTACAGATGGAAACATGCAGTGCATTGCATAGCGTCGGTGCCGGGGGCGGGGCTTACCGCGATGGGGCGGGGCTTACCGGCTTAAGCCCTGTACAGTCGGCAAAACACAGTGCATTGCGTAGCGTCGGTGCCGGGGGCGGGGCTTACCACCATGGGGGCGGGGCTTACCGCGTCATGCCAGGTACAGTGTGCAACTATGGTAACATGCAATGCTTACTGTCACCTTTTCAGCAGACGCAACCCATCATTTCCTTTGGCGCTGAAGCGGCTGCTACTTTTCATAACATAGCACCGCCACTTGTTTTTTTAAACATGCCCTCATTTAAATTGCATTGGAGTAGAGGCAGCACGGTGGTTCAGTGGTTAGCACAGTAGCCTTGCAGCGCTGGGGTCCTGGGTTCAACTCCCACTAAGGGCAAAAAGCCAATTGCATTGCAGTGAATTACATAGCATTGGGTCGGCGCAGGGGGCGTGGCTCGCCGGCTTAAGCCTGGTATGATTGGCCACGTGCATTGGGTGGGGGCGGGGCTTACCGGCTTTAGCCTGGTACAGTTGACAACAGGCAATGCTTACTGCCACCTCTTCAGCAGACGCAACACTTCGTTACCTTTTGCGCTGGGGCCGCTGTTACTTCTCATGGCATAGCACCGCCATTTGTTTTATTGAACATGCCCGCGCGATGGTGGCGTGGCTTACCGGCTTCTGCCCGGTACAGTCGGCAACTTGCAGTGCATTGCATAGCGTCGGTGCCGGGGGCGGGGCTTACCGCGATGGGGGCGGGGCTTACCGGCTTAAGCCCGGTACAGTCGGCAATTTGCAGGGCAGTGCGTAGCGTCGGTGCCGGGGGGCGGGGCTTACCGCGATGGGGCGGGGCTTACCGGCTTAAGCCCGGTACAGTCGGCAACTTGCAGTGCATTGCATAGCGTCGGTGCCGGGGGCGGGGCTTACCGGCTTAAGCCCGGTACAGTCGGCAACTTGCAGTGCATTGCATAGCGTCGGTGCCGGGGGCGGGGCTTACCGGCTTAAGCCCGGTACAGTCGGCAACTTGCAGTGCATTGCGTAGCGTCGGTGCCGGGGGCGGGGCTTACCGAGATGGGGCGGGGCTTACCGGCTTAAGCCCGGTACAGATGGAAACATGCAGTGCATTGCATAGCGTCGGTGCCGGGGGCGGGGCTTACCGCAATGGGGCGGGGCTTACCGGCTTAAGCCCTGTACAGTCGGCAACACACAGTGCATTGCGTAGCGTCGGTGCCGGGGGCGGGGCTTACCGCCATGGGGGCGGGGCTTACCGCGTCATGCCAGGTACAGTGTGCAACTATGGCAACATGCAATGCTTACTGTCACCTTTTCAGCAGACGCAACCCATCATTTCCTTTGGCGCTGAAGCGGCTGCTACTTTTCATAACATAGCACCGCCACTTGTTTTTTCAAACATGCCCTCATTTAAATTGCATTGGAGTAGAGGCAGCACGGTGGTTCAGTGGTTAGCACAGTAGCCTTGCAGCGCTGGGGTCCTGGGTTCAACTCCCACTAAGGGCAAAAAACCAATTGCATTGCAGTGAATTACATAGCATTGGGTCGGCGCAGGGGGCGTGGCTCGCCGGCTTAAGCCTGGTATGATTGGCCCCGTGCATTGGGTGGGGGCGGGGCTTACCGGCTTTAGCCTGGTACAGTTGACAACACGCAATGCTTACTGCCACCTCTTCAGCAGACGCAACACTTCGTTACCTTTTGCGCTGGGGCCGCTGTTACTTCTCATGGCATAGCACCGCCATTTGTTTTTATTGAACATGCCCGCGCGATGGGGGCGTGGCTTACCGGCTTAAGCCCGGTACAGTCGGCAACTTGCAGTGCATTGCATAGCGTCGGTGCCGGGGGCGGGGCTTACCGCGATGGGGGCGGGGCTTACCGGCTTAAGCCCGGTACAGTCGGCAATTTGCAGTGCGTTGCGTAGCGTCGGTGCCGGGGGGCGGGGCTTACCGCGATGGGGCGGGGCTTACCGGCTTAAGCCTGGTACAGTCGGCAACACACAGTGCATTGCGTAGCGTCGGTGCCGGGGGCGGGGCTTACCGCCATGGGGGCGGGGCTTATCGCGTCATGCCAGGTACAGTGTGCAACTATGGCAACATGCAATGTTTACTGTCACCTTTTCAGCAGACGCAACCCATCATTTCCTTTGGCGCTGAAGCGGCTGCTACTTTTCATAACATAGCACCGCCACTTGTTTTTTTTAAACATGCCCTCATTTAAATTGCATTGGAGTAGAGGCAGCACGGTGGCTCAGTGGTTAGCACAGTAGCCTTGCAGCGCTGGGGTCCTGGGTTCAACTCCCACTAAGGGCAAAAAATCAATTGCATTGCAGTGAATTACATAGCATTGGGTCGGCGCAGGGGGCGTGGCTCGCCGGCTTAAGCCTGGTATGATTGGCCACGTGCATTGGGTGGGGGCGGGGCTTACCGGCTTTAGCCTGGTACAGTTGACAACACGCAATGCTTACTGCCACCTCTTCAGCAGACGCAACACTTCGTTACCTTTTGCGCTGGGGCCGCTGTTACTTCTCATGGCATAGCACCGCCATTTGTTTTATTGAACATGCCCGCGCGATGGTGGCGTGGCTTACCGGCTTAAGCCCGGTACAGTCGGCAACTTGCAGTGCATTGCATAGCGTCGGTGCCGGGGGCGAGGCTTACCGCGATGGGGGCGGGGCTTACCGGCTTAAGCCCGGTACAGTCGGCAATTTGCAGTGCGTTGCGTAGCGTCGGTGCCGGGGGGGCGGGGCTTACCGCGATGGGGCGGGGCTTACCGGCTTAAGCCCGGTACAGTCGGCAACTTGCAGTGCATTGCATAGCGTCGGTGCCGGGGGCGGGGCTTACCGGCTTAAGCCCGGTACAGTCGGCAACTTGCAGTGCATTGCATAGCGTCGGTGCCGGGGGCGGGGCTTACCGGCTTAAGCCCGGTACAGTCGGCAACTTGCAGTGCATTGCGTAGCGTCGGTGCCGGGGGCGGGGCTTACCGCGATGGGGCGGGGCTTACCGGCTTAAGCCCGGTACAGATGGAAACATGCAGTGCATTGCATAGCGTCGGTGCCGGGGGCGGGGCTTACCGCGATGGGGCGGGGCTTACCGGCTTAAGCCCTGTACAGTAGGCAACACACAGTGCATTGCGTAGCGTCGGTGCCGGGGGCGGGGCTTACCGCCATGGGGGCGGGGCTTACCGCGTCATGCCAGGTACAGTGTGCAACTATGGCAACATGCAATGCTTACTGTCACCTTTTCAGCAGACGCAACCCATCATTTCCTTTGGCGCTGAAGCGGCTGCTACTTTTCATAACATAGCACCGCCACTTGTTTTTTTAAACATGCCCTCATTTAAATTGCATTGGAGTAGAGGCAGCACGGTGGTTCAGTGGTTAGCACAGTAGCCTTGCAGCGCTGGGGTCCTGGGTTCAACTCCCACTAAGGGCAAAAAACCAATTGCATTGCAGTGAATTACATAGCATTGGGTCGGCGCAGGGGGCGTGGCTCGCCGGCTTAAGCCTGGTATGATTGGCCACGTGCATTGGGTGGGGGCGGGGCTTACCGGCTTTAGCCTGGTACAGTTGACAACACGCAATGCTTACTGCCACCTCTTCAGCAGACGCAACACTTCGTTACCTTTTGCGCTGGGGCCGCTGTTACTTCTCATGGCATAGCACCGCCATTTGTTTTATTGAACATGCCCGCGCGATGGGGGCGTGGCTTACCGGCTTAAGCCCGGTACAGTCGGCAACTTGCAGTGCATTGCATAGCGTCGGTGCCGGGGGCGGGGCTTACCGCGATGGGGGGGGGGGCTTACCGGCTTAAGCCCGGTACAGTCGGCAATTTGCAGTGCGTTGCGTAGCGTCGGTGCCGGGGGGCGGGGCTTACCGCGATGGGGCGGGGCTTACCGGCTTAAGCCCGGTACAGTCGGCAACACACAGTGCATTGCGTAGCGTCGGTGCCGGGGGGCGGGGCTTACCGCCATGGGGGCGGGGCTTATCGCGTCATGCCAGGTACAGTGTGCAACTATGGCAACATGCAATGTTTACTGTCACCTTTTCAGCAGACGCAACCCATCATTTCCTTTGGCGCTGAAGCGGCTGCTACTTTTCATAACATAGCACCGCCACTTGTTTTTTTTAAACATGCCCTCATTTAAATTGCATTGGAGTAGAGGCAGCACGGTGGCTCAGTGGTTAGCACAGTAGCCTTGCAGCGCTGGGGTCCTGGGTTCAACTCCCACTAAGGGCAAAAAATCAATTGCATTGCAGTGAATTACATAGCATTGGGTCGGCGCAGGGGGCGTGGCTCGCCGGCTTAAGCCTGGTATGATTGGCCACGTGCATTGGGTGGGGGCGGGGCTTACCGGCTTTAGCCTGGTACAGTTGACAACACGCAATGCTTACTGCCACCTCTTCAGCAGACGCAACACTTCGTTACCTTTTGCGCTGGGGCCGCTGTTACTTCTCATGGCATAGCACCGCCATTTGTTTTATTGAACATGCCCGCGCGATGGGGGCGTGGCTTACCGGCTTAAGCCCGGTACAGTCGGCAACTTGCAGTGCATTGCATAGCGTCGGTGCCGGGGGCGGGGCTTACCGCGATGGGGGCGGGGCTTACCGGCTTAAGCCCGGTACAGTCGGCAATTTGCAGTGCGTTGCGTAGCGTCGGTGCCGGGGGGCGGGGCTTACCGCGAGGGGGCGGGGCTTACCGGCTTAAGCCTGGTACAGTCGGCAACACACAGTGCATTGCGTAGCGTCGGTGCCGGGGGCGGGGCTTACCGCCATGGGGGCGGGGCTTATCGCGTCATGCCAGGTACAGTGTGCAACTATGGCAACATGCAATGTTTACTGTCACCTTTTCAGCAGACGCAAACCCATCATTTCCTTTGGCGCTGAAGCGGCTGCTACTTTTCATAACATAGCACCGCCACTTGTTTTTTTTAAACATGCCCTCATTTAAATTGCATTGGAGTAGAGGCAGCACGGTGGCTCAGTGGTTAGCACAGTAGCCTTGCAGCGCTGGGGTCCTGGGTTCAACTCCCACTAAGGGCAAAAAATCAATTGCATTGCAGTGAATTACATAGCATTGGGTCGGCGCAGGGGGCGTGGCTCGCCGGCTTAAGCCTGGTATGATTGGCCACGTGCATTGGGTGGGGGCGGGGCTTACCGGCTTTAGCCTGGTACAGTTGACAACACGCAATGCTTACTGCCACCTCTTCAGCAGACGCAACACTTCGTTACCTTTTGCGCTGGGGCCGCTGTTACTTCTCATGGCATAGCACCGCCATTTGTTTTATTGAACATGCCCGCGCGATGGTGGCGTGGCTTACCGGCTTAAGCCCGGTACAGTCGGCAACTTGCAGTGCATTGCATAGCGTCGGTGCCGGGGGCGGGGCTTACCGCGATGGGGGCGGGGCTTACCGGCTTAAGCCCGGTACAGTCGGCAATTTGCAGTGCGTTGCGTAGCGTCGGTGCCGGGGGGCGGGGCTTACCGCGATGGGGCGGGGCTTACCGGCTTAAGCCCGGTACAGTCGGCAACTTGCAGTGCTTTGCATAGCGTCGGTGCCGGGGGCGGGGCTTACCGGCTTAAGCCCGGTACAGTCGGCAACTTGCAGTGCATTGCATAGCGTCGGTGCCGGGGGCGGGGCTTACCGGCTTAAGCCCGGTACAGTCGGCAACTTGCAGTGCATTGCGTAGCGTCGGTGCCGGGGGCGGGGCTTACCGCGATGGGGCGGGGCTTACCGGCTTAAGCCCGGTACAGATGGAAACATGCAGTGCATTGCATAGCGTCGGTGCCGGGGGCGGGGCTTACCGCGATGGGGCGGGGCTTACCGGCTTAAGCCCTGTACAGTAGGCAACACACAGTGCATTGCGTAGCGTCGGTGCCGGGGGCGGGGCTTACCGCCATGGGGGCGGGGCTTACCGCGTCATGCCAGGTACAGTGTGCAACTATGGCAACATGCAATGCTTACTGTCACCTTTTCAGCAGACGCAACCCATCATTTCCTTTGGCGCTGAAGCGGCTGCTACTTTTCATAACATAGCACCGCCACTTGTTTTTTTAAACATGCCCTCATTTAAATTGCATTGGAGTAGAGGCAGCACGGTGGTTCAGTGGTTAGCACAGTAGCCTTGCAGCGCTGGGGTCCTGGGTTCAACTCCACTAAGGGTAAAAAAGCCAATTGCTTTGCAGTGAATTACATAGCATTGGGTCGGCGCAGGGGGCGTGGCTCGCCGGCTTAAGCCTGGTATGATTGGCCACGTGCATTGGGTGGGGGCGGGGCTTACCGGCTTTAGCCTGGTACAGTTGACAACAGGCAATGCTTACTGCCACCTCTTCAGCAGACGCAACACTTCGTTACCTTTTGCGCTGGGGCCGCTGTTACTTCTCATGGCATAGCACCGCCATTTGTTTTATTGAACATGCCCGCGCGATGGGGGCGTGGCTTACCGGCTTTAGCCCGGTACAGTCGGCAACTTGCAGTGCATTGCATAGCGTCGGTGCCGGGGGCGGGGCTTACCGCGATGGGGGCGGGGCTTACCGGCTTAAGCCCGGTACAGTCGGCAATTTGCAGTGCAGTGCGTAGCGTCGGTGCCGGGGGGCGGGGCTTACCGCGATGGGGCGGGGCTTACCGGCTTAAGCCCGGTACAGTCGGCAACTTGCAGTGCATTGCATAGCGTCGGTGCCGGGGGCGGGGCTTACCGGCTTAAGCCCGGTACAGTCGGCAACTTGCAGTGCATTGCATAGCGTCGGTGCCGGGGGCGGGGCTTACCGGCTTAAGCCCGGTACAGTCGGCAACTTGCAGTGCATTGCGTAGCGTCGGTGCCGGGGGCGGGGCTTACCGAGATGGGGCGGGGCTTACCGGCTTAAGCCCGGTACAGATGGAAACATGCAGTGCATTGCATAGCGTCGGTGCCGGGGGCGGGGCTTACCGCAATGGGGCGGGGCTTACCGGCTTAAGCCCTGTACAGTCGGCAACACACAGTGCATTGCGTAGCGTCGGTGCCGGGGGCGGGGCTTACCGCCATGGGGGCGGGGCTTACCGCGTCATGCCAGGTACAGTGTGCAACTATGGCAACATGCAATGCTTACTGTCACCTTTTCAGCAGACGCAACCCATCATTTCCTTTGGCGCTGAAGCGGCTGCTACTTTTCATAACATAGCACCGCCACTTGTTTTTTCAAACATGCCCTCATTTAAATTGCATTGGAGTAGAGGCAGCACGGTGGTTCAGTGGTTAGCACAGTAGCCTTGCAGCGCTGGGGTCCTGGGTTCAACTCCCACTAAGGGCAAAAAACCAATTGCATTGCAGTGAATTACATAGCATTGGGTCGGCGCAGGGGGCGTGGCTCGCCGGCTTAAGCCTGGTATGATTGGCCCCGTGCATTGGGTGGGGGCGGGGCTTACCGGCTTTAGCCTGGTACAGTTGACAACACGCAATGCTTACTGCCACCTCTTCAGCAGACGCAACACTTCGTTACCTTTTGCGCTGGGGCCGCTGTTACTTCTCATGGCATAGCACCGCCATTTGTTTTATTGAACATGCCCGCGCGATGGGGGCGTGGCTTACCGGCTTAAGCCCGGTACAGTCGGCAACTTGCAGTGCATTGCATAGCGTCGGTGCCGGGGGCGGGGCTTACCGCGATGGGGCGGGGCTTACCGGCTTAAGCCCGGTACAGTCGGCAATTTGCAGTGCGTTGCGTAGCGTCGGTGCCGGGGGGCGGGGCTTACCGCGATGGGGCGGGGCTTACCGGCTTAAGCCCTGGTACAGTCGGCAACACACAGTGCATTGCGTAGCGTCGGTGCCGGGGGCGGGGGCTTACCGCCATGGGGGCGGGGCTTATCGCGTCATGCCAGGTACAGTGTGCAACTATGGCAACATGCAATGTTTACTGTCACCTTTTTCAGCAGACGCAACCCATCATTTCCTTTGGCGCTGAAGCGGCTGCTACTTTTCATAACATAGCACCGCCACTTGTTTTTTTAAACATGCCCTCATTTAAATTGCATTGGAGTAGAGGCAGCACGGTGGCTCAGTGGTTAGCACAGTAGCCTTGCAGCGCTGGGGTCCTGGGTTCAACTCCCACTAAGGGCAAAAAATCAATTGCATTGCAGTGAATTACATAGCATTGGGTCGGCGCAGGGGGCGTGGCTCGCCGGCTTAAGCCTGGTATGATTGGCCACGTGCATTGGGTGGGGGCGGGGCTTACCGGCTTTAGCCTGGTACAGTTGACAACACGCGATGCTTACTGCCACCTCTTCAGCAGACGCAACACTTCGTTACCTTTTGCGCTGGGGCCGCTGTTACTTCTCATGGCATAGCACCGCCATTTGTTTTATTGAACATGCCCGCGCGATGGGGGCGTGGCTTACCGGCTTAAGCCCGGTACAGTCGGCAACTTGCAGTGCATTGCATAGCGTCGGTGCGGGGGCGAGGCTTACCGCGATGGGGGCGGGGCTTACCGGCTTAAGCCCGGTACAGTCGGCAATTTGCAGTGCGTTGCGTAGCGTCGGGGCCGGGGGGCGGGGCTTACCGCGATGGGGCGGGGCTTACCGGCTTAAGCCCGGTACAGTCGGCAACTTGCAGTGCATTGCATAGCGTCGGTTGCCGGGGGCGGGGCTTACCGGCTTAAGCCCGGTACAGTCGGCAACTTTGCAGTGCATTGCATAGCGTCGGTGCCGGGGGCGGGGCTTACCGGCTTAAGCCCGGTACAGTCGGCAACTTGCAGTGCATTGCGTAGCGTCGGTGCCGGGGGCGGGGCTTACCGCGATGGGGCGGGGCTTACCGGCTTAAGCCCGGTACAGATGGAAACATGCAGTGCATTGCATAGCGTCGGTGCCGGGGGCGGGGCTTACCGCGATGGGGCGGGGCTTACCGGCTTAAGCCCTGTACAGTAGGCAACACACAGTGCATTGCGTAGCGTCGGTGCGGGGGCGGGGCTTACCGCCATGGGGGCGGGGCTTACCGCGTCATGCCAGGTACAGTGTGCAACTATGGCAACATGCAATGCTTACTGTCACCTTTTCAGCAGACGCAACCCATCATTTCCTTTGGCGCTGAAGCGGCTGCTACTTTTCATAACATAGCACCGCCACTTGTTTTTTTAAACATGCCCTCATTTAAATTGCATTGGAGTAGAGGCAGCACGGTGGTTCAGTGGTTAGCACAGTAGCCTTGCAGCGCTGGGGTCCTGGGTTCAACTCCCACTAAGGGCAAAAAACCAATTGCATTGCAGTGAATTACATAGCATTGGGTCGGCGCAGGGGGCGTGGCTCGCCGGCTTAAGCCTGGTATGATTGGCCACGTGCATTGGGTGGGGGCGGGGCTTACCGGCTTTAGCCTGGTACAGTTGACAACACGCAATGCTTCCTGCCACCTCTTCAGCAGACGCAACACTTCGTACCTGTTGCGCTGGGGCCGCTGTTACTTCTCATGGCATAGCACCGCCATTTGTTTTATTGAACATGCCCGCGCGATGGGGCGTGGCTTACCGGCTTAAGCCCGGTACAGTCGGCAACTTGCAGGTGCATTGCATAGCGTCGGTGGCCGGGGGCGGGGCTTACCGCGATGGGGGCGGGGCTTACCGGCTTAAGCCCGGTACAGTCGGCAATTTTGCAGTGCGTTGCGTAGCGTCGGTGCCGGGGGGCGGGGCTTACCGCGATGGGGGCGGGGCTTACCGGCTTAAGCCCGGTACAGTCGGCAACACCACAGTGCATTGCGTAGCGTCGGTGCCGGGGGCGGGGGCTTACCGCCATGGGGGCGGGGCTTATCGCGTCATGCCAGGTACAGTGTGCAAACTATGGCAACATGCAATGTTTACTGTCACCTTTTCAGCAGACGCAACCCATCATTTCCTTTGGCGCTGAAGCGGCTGCTACTTTTTCATAACATAGCACCGCCACTTGTTTTTTTAAACATGCCCTCATTTAAATTGCATTGGAGTAGAGGCAGCACGGTGGCTCAGTGGTTAGCACAGTAGCCTTGCAGCGCTGGGGTCCTGGGTTCAACTCCCACTAAGGGCAAAAAATCAATTGCATTGCAGGAATTACATAGCATTGGGTCGGCGCAGGGGGCGTGGCTCGCCGGCTTAAGCCTGGTATGATTGGCCACGTGCATTGGGTGGGGGCGGGGCTTACCGGCTTTAGCCTGGTACAGTTGACAACACGCAATGCTTACTGCCACCTCTTCAGCAGACGCAACACTTCGTTACCTTTTGCGCTGGGGCCGCTGTTACTTCTCATGGCATAGGCACCGCCATTTGTTTTATTGAACATGCCCGCGCGATGGGGGCGTGGCTTACCGGCTTAAGCCCGGTACAGTCGGCAACTTGCAGTGGCATTGCATAGCGTCGGTGCCGGGGGCGGGGCTTACCGCGATGGGGGCGGGGCTTACCGGCTTAAGCCCGGTACCGTCGGCAATTTGCTGTGCGTTTGCGTAGCGTCGGTGCCGGGGGGCGGGGCTTACCGCGATGGGGCGGGGCTTACCGGCTTAAGCCTGGTACAGTCGGCAACACACAGTGCATTGCGTAGCGTCGGTGCCGGGGGCGGGGCTTACCGCCATGGGGGCGGGGCTTATCGCGTCATGCCAGGTACAGTGTGCAACTATGGCAACATGCAATGTTTACTGTCACCTTTTCAGCAGACGCAACCCATCATTTCCTTTGGCGCTGAAGCGGCTGCTACTTTTCATAACATAGCACCGCCACTTGTTTTTTTAAACATGCCCTCATTTAAATTGCATTGGAGTAGAGGCAGCACGGTGGCTCAGTGGTTAGCACAGTAGCCTGCAGCGCTGGGGTCCTGGGTTCAACTCCCACTAAGGGCAAAAAATCAATTGCATTGCAGTGAATTACATAGCATTGGGTCGGCGCAGGGGGCGTGGCTCGCCGGCTTAAGCCGGTATGATTGGCCACGTGCATTGGGTGGGGGCGGGGCTTACCGCTTTAGCCTGGTACAGTTGACAACACGCAATGCTTACTGCCACCTCTTCAGCAGACGCAACACTTCGTTACCTTTTGCGCTGGGGCCGCTGTTACTTCTCATGGCATAGCACCGCCCATTTGTTTTATTGAACATGCCCGCGCGATGGTGGCGTGGCTTACCGGCTTAAGCCCGGTACAGTCGGCAACTTGCAGTGCATTGCATAGCGGCGGTGCCGGGGGCGGGGCTTACCGCGATGGGGGCGGGGCTTACCGGCTTAAGCCCGGTACAGTCGGCAATTTGCAGTGCGTTGCGTAGCGTCGGTGCCGGGGGGCGGGGCTTACCGCGATGGGGCGGGGCTTACCGGCTTAAGCCCGGTACAGTCGGCAACTTGCAGTGCATTGCATAGCGTCGGTGCCGGGGGCGGGGCTTACCGGCTTAAGCCCGGTACAGTCGGCAACTTGCAGTGCATTGCATAGCGTCGGTGCCGGGGGCGGGGCTTACCGGCTTAAGCCCGGTACAGTCGGCAACTTGCAGTGCATTGCGTAGCGTCGGTGCCGGGGGCGGGGCTTACCGCGATGGGGCGGGGCTTACCGGCTTAAGCCCGGTACAGATGGAAACATGCAGTGCATTGCATAGCGTCGGTGCCGGGGGCGGGGCTTACCGCGATGGGGCGGGGCTTACCGGCTTAAGCCCTGTACAGTCGGCAACACACAGTGCATTGCGTAGCGTCGGTGCCGGGGGCGGGGCTTACCGCCATGGGGGCGGGGCTTACCGCGTCATGCCAGGTACAGTGTGCAACTATGGCAACATGCAATGCTTACTGTCACCTTTTCAGCAGACGCAACCCATCATTTCCTTTGGCGCTGAAGCGGCTGCTACTTTTCATAACATAGCACCGCCACTTGTTTTTTTAAACATGCCCTCATTTAAATTGCATTGGAGTAGAGGCAGCACGGTGGTTCAGTGGTTAGCACAGTAGCCTTGCAGCGCTGGGGTCCTGGGTTCAACTCCCACTAAGGGCAAAAAGCCAATTGCATTGCAGTGAATTACATAGCATTGGGTCGGCGCAGGGGGCGTGGCTCGCCGGCTTAAGCCTGGTATGATTGGCCACGTGCATTGGGTGGGGGCGGGGCTTACCGGCTTTAGCCTCGTACAGTTGACAACACGCAATGCTTACTGCCACCTCTTCAGCAGACGCAACACTTCGTTACCTTTTGCGCTGGGGCCGCTGTTACTTCTCATGGCATAGCACCGCCATTTGTTTTATTGAACATGCCCGCGCGATGGGGGCGTGGCTTACCGGCTTAAGCCCGGTACAGTCGGCAACTTGCAGTGCATTGCATAGCGTCGGTGCCGGGGGCGGGGCTTACCGCGATGGGGGCGGGGCTTACCGGCTTAAGCCCGGTACAGTCGGCAATTTGCAGTGCGTTGCTTAGCGTCGGTGCCGGGGGGCGGGGCTTACCGCGTTGGGGCGGGGCTTACCGGCTTAAGCCCGGTACAGTCGGCAACTTGCAGTGCATTGCATAGCGTCGGTGCCGGGGGCGGGGCTTACCGGCTTAAGCCCGGTACAGTCGGCAACTTGCAGTGCATTGCATAGCGTCGGTGCCGGGGGCGGGGCTTACCGGCTTAAGCCCGGTACAGTCGGCAACTTGCAGTGCATTGCGTAGCGTCGGTGCCGGGGGCGGGGCTTACCGCGATGGGGCGGGGCTTACCGGCTTAAGCCCGGTACAGATGGAAACATGCAGTGCATTGCATAGCGTCGGTGCCGGGGGCGGGGCTTACCGCGATGGGGCGGGGCTTACCGGCTTAAGCCCTGTACAGTCGGCAACACACAGTGCATTGCGTAGCGTCGGTGCCGGGGGCGGGGCTTACCGCCATGGGGGCGGGGCTTACCGCGTCATGCCAGGTACAGTGTGCAACTATGGCAACATGCAATGCTTACTGTCACCTTTTCAGCAGACGCAACCCATCATTTCCTTTGGCGCTGAAGCGGCTGCTACTTTTCATAACATAGCACCGCCACTTGTTTTTTTAAACATGCCCTCATTTAAATTGCATTGGAGTAGAGGCAGCACGGTGGTTCAGTGGTTAGCACAGTAGCCTTGCAGCGCTGGGGTCCTGGGTTCAACTCCCACTAAGGGCAAAAACCAATTGCATTGCAGTGAATTACATAGCATTGGGTCGGCGCAGGGGGCGTGGCTCGCCGGCTTAAGCCTGGTATGATTGGCCACGTGCATTGGGTGGGGGCGGGGCTTACCGGCTTTAGCCTGGTACAGTTGACAACACGCAATGCTTACTGCCACCTCTTCAGCAGACGCAACACTTCGTTACCTTTTGCGCTGGGGCCGCTGTTACTTCTCATGGCATAGCACCGCCATTTGTTTTATTGAACATGCCCGCGCGATGGGGGCGTGGCTTACCGGCTTAAGCCCGGTACAGTCGGCAACTTGCAGTGCATTGCATAGCGTCGGTGCCGGGGGCGGGGCTTACCGCGATGGGGGCGGGGCTTACCGCGATGGGGCGGGGCTTACCGGCTTAAGCCCGGTACAGTCGGCAACTTGCAGTGCATTGCATAGCGTCGGTGCCGGGGCGGGGCTTACCGGCTTAAGCCCGGTACAGTCGGCAACTTGCAGTGCATTGCATAGCGTCGGTGCCGGGGGCGGGGCTTACCGGCTTAAGCCCGGTACAGTCGGCAACTTGCAGTGCATTGCGTAGCGTCGGTGCCGGGGGCGGGGCTTACCGCGATGGGGCGGGGCTTACCGGCTTAAGCCCGGTACAGATGGAAACATGCATTGCATAGCGTCGGTGCCGGGGGCGGGGCTTACCGCGATGGGGCGGGGCTTACCGGCTTAAGCCCTGTACAGTCGGCAACACACAGTGCATTGCGTAGCGTCGGTGCCAGGGGCGGGGCTTACCGCCATGGGGGCGGGGCTTACCGCGTCATGCCAGGTACAGTGTGCAACTATGGCAACATGCAATGCTTACTGTCACCTTTTCAGCAGACGCAACCCATCATTTCCTTTGGCGCTGAAGCGGCTGCTACTTTTCATAACATAGCACCGCCACTTGTTTTTTTAAACATGCCCTCATTTAAATTGCATTGGAGTAGAGGCAGCACGGTGGTTCAGTGGTTAGCACAGTAGCCTTGCAGCGCTGGGGTCCTGGGTTCAACTCCCACTAAGGGCAAAAAGCCAATTGCATTGCAGTGAATTACATAGCATTGGGTCGGCGCAGGGGGCGTGGCTCGCCGGCTTAAGCCTGGTATGATTGGCCACGTGCATTGGGTGGGGGCGGGGCTTACCGGCTTTAGCCTGGTACAGTTGACAACACGCAATGCTTACTGCCACCTCTTCAGCAGACGCAACACTTCGTTACCTTTTGCGCTGGGGCCGCTGTTACTTCTCATGGCATAGCACCGCCATTTGTTTTATTGAACATGCCCGCGCGATGGGGGCGTGGCTTACCGGCTTAAGCCCGGTACAGTCGGCAACTTGCAGTGCATTGCATAGCGTCGGTGCCGGGGGCGGGGCTTACCGCGATGGGGGCGGGGCTTACCGGCTTAAGCCCGGTACAGTCGGCAATTTGCAGTGCGTTGCGTAGCGTCGGTGCCGGGGGGCGGGGCTTACCGCGATGGGGCGGGGCTTACCGGCTTAAGCCCGGTACAGTCGGCAACTTGCAGTGCATTGCATAGCGTCGGTGCCGGGGGCGGGGCTTACCGGCTTAAGCCCGGTACAGTCGGCAACTTGCAGTGCATTGCATAGCGTCGGTGCCGGGGGCGGGGCTTACCGGCTTAAGCCCGGTACAGTCGGCAACTTGCAGTGCATTGCGTAGCGTCGGTGCCGGGGGCGGGGCTTACCGCGATGGGGCGGGGCTTACCGGCTTAAGCCCGGTACAGATGGAAACATGCAGTGCATTGCATAGCGTCGGTGCCGGGGGCGGGGCTTACCGCGATGGGGCGGGGCTTACCGGCTTAAGCCCTGTACAGTCGGCAACACACAGTGCATTGCGTAGCGTCGGTGCCGGGGGCGGGGCTTACCGCCATGGGGGCGGGGCTTACCGCGTCATGCCAGGTACAGTGTGCAACTATGGCAACATGCAATGCTTACTGTCACCTCTTCAGCAGACGCAACCCATCATTTCCTTTGGCGCTGAAGCGGCTGCTACTTTTCATAACATAGCACCGCCACTTGTTTTTTTAAACATGCCCTCATTTAAATTGCATTGGAGTAGAGGCAGCACGGTGGTTCAGTGGTTAGCACAGTAGCCTTGCAGCGCTGGGGTCCTGGGTTCAACTCCCACTAAGGGCAAAAAAACCAATTGCATTGCAGTGAATTACATAGCATTGGGTCGGCGCAGGGGGCGTGGCTCGCCGGCTTAAGCCTGGTATGATTGGCCACGTGCATTGGGTGGGGGCGGGGCTTACCGGCTTTAGACTGGTACAGTTGAAACAAGCAATGCTTACTGCCACCTCTTCAGCAGACGCAACACTTCGTTACCTTTTGCGCTGGGGCCGCTGGTTACTTCTCATGGCATAGCACCGCCATTTGTTTTATTGAACATGCCCGCGCGATGGGGGCGTGGCTTACCGGCTTAAGCCCGGTACAGTCGGCAACTTGCAGTGCATTGCATAGCGTCGGTGCCGGGGGCGGGGCTTACCGCGATGGGGGCGGGGCTTACCGGCTTAAGCCCGGTACAGTCGGCAATTTGCAGTGCGTTGCGTAGCGTCGGTGCCGGGGGGCGGGGCTTACCGCGATGGGGCGGGGCTTACGGCTTAAGCCCGGTACAGTCGGCAACACACAGTGCATTGCGTAGCGTCGGTGCCGGGGGCGGGGCTTACCGCCATGGGGGCGGGGCTTATCGCGTCATGCCAGGTACAGTGTGCAACTATGGCAACATGCAATGTTTACTGTCACCTTTTCAGCAGACGCAACCCATCATTTCCTTTGGCGCTGAAGCGGCTGCTACTTTTCATAACATAGCACCGCCACTTGTTTTTTTAAACATGCCCTCATTTAAATTGCATTGGAGTAGAGGCAGCACGGTGGCTCAGTGGTTAGCACAGTAGCCTTGCAGCGCTGGGGTCCTGGGTTCAACTCCCACTAAGGGCAAAAAAATCAATTGCATTGCAGTGAATTACATAGCATTGGGTCGGCGCAGGGGGCGTGGCTCGCCGGCTTAAGCCTGGTATGATTGGCCACGTGCTTTGGGTGGGGGCGGGGCTTACCGGCTTTAGCCTGGTACAGTTGACAACACGCAATGCTTACTGCCACCTCTTCAGCAGACGCAACACTTCGTTACCTTTTGCGCTGGGGCCGCTGTTACTTCTCATGGCATAGCACCGCCATTTGTTTTATTGAACATGCCCCGCGCGATGGGGGCGTGGCTTACCGGCTTAAGCCCGGTACAGTCGGCAACTTGCAGTGCATTGCATAGCGTCGGTGCCGGGGGCGGGGCTTACCGCGATGGGGGCGGGGCTTACCGGCTTAAGCCCGGTACAGTCGGCAATTTGCAGTGCAGTGCTTAGCGTCGGTGCCGGGGGGCGGGGCTTACCGCGATGGGGCGGGGCTTTACCGGCTTAAGCCCGGTACAGTCGGCAAACTTGCAGTGCATTGCATAGCGGTCGGTGCCGGGGGCGGGGCTTACCGGCTTTAGCCCGGTACAGTCGGCAACTTGCAGTGCATTGCATAGCGTCGGTGCCGGGGGCGGGTCCTTACCGGCTTAAGCCCGGTACAGTCGGCAACTTGCAGTGCATTGCATAGCGTCGGTGCCGGGGGCGGGGCTTACCGCGATGGGGCGGGGCTTACCGGCTTAAGCCCGTACAGATGGAAACATGCAGTGCATTGCATAGCGTCGGTTGCCGGGGGGCGGGGCTTACCGCGATGGGGCGGGGCTTACCGGCTTAAGCCCGGTACAGTCGGCAAAACACAGTGCATTGCGTAGCGTCGGTGCCGGGGGCGGGGCTTACCACCATGGGGGCGGGGCTTACCGCGTCATGCCAGGTACAGTGTGCAACTATGGTAACATGCAATGCTTACTGTCACCTTTTCAGCAGACGCAACCCATCATTTCCTTTGGCGCTGAAGCGGCTGCTACTTTTCATAACATAGCACCGCCACTTGTTTTTTTAAACATGCCCTCATTTAAATTGCATTGGAGTAGAGGCAGCACGGTGGTTCAGTGGTTAGCACAGTAGCCTTGCAGCGCTGGGGTCCTGGGTTCAACTCCCACTAAGGGCAAAAAGCCAATTGCATTGCAGTGAATTACATAGCATTGGGTCGGCGCAGGGGGCGTGGCTCGCCGGCTTAAGCCTGGTATGATTGGCCACGTGCATTGGGTGGGGGCGGGGCTTACCGGCTTTAGCCTGGTACAGTTGACAACACGCAATGCTTACTGCCACCTCTTCAGCAGACGCAACACTTCGTTACCTTTTGCGCTGGGGCCGCTGTTACTTCTCATGGCATAGCACCGCCATTTGTTTTATTG
Organism: Dendropsophus ebraccatus; assembly: GCF_027789765.1. Classification (NCBI taxonomy): domain Eukaryota; kingdom Metazoa; phylum Chordata; class Amphibia; order Anura; family Hylidae; genus Dendropsophus; species Dendropsophus ebraccatus. The sequence continues at coordinate 23,981 of NW_027210567.1, forward strand.
AACATGCCCGCGCGATGGGGGCGTGGCTTACCGGCTTAAGCCCGGTACAGTCGGCAACTTGCAGTGCATTGCATAGCGTCGGTGCCGGGGGCGGGGCTTACCGCGATGGGGGCGGGGCTTACCGCGATGGGGCGGGGCTTACCGGCTTAAGCCCGGTACAGTCGGCAACTTGCAGTGCATTGCATAGCGTCGGTGCCGGGGGGGGGGGCTTACCGGCTTAAGCCCGGTACAGTCGGCAACTTGCAGTGCATTGCATAGCGTCGGTGCCGGGGGCGGGGCTTACCGGCTTAAGCCCGGTACAGTCGGCAACTTGCAGTGCATTGCATAGCGTCGGTGCCGGGGGCGGGGCTTACCGCGATGGGGCGGGGCTTACCGGCTTAAGCCCGGTACAGATGGAAACATGCAGTGCATTGCATAGCGTCGGTGCCGGGGGCGGGGCTTACCGCGATGGGGCGGGGCTTACCGGCTTAAGCCCGGTACAGTCGGCAAAACACAGTGCATTGCGTAGCGTCGGTGCCGGGGGCGGGGCTTACCACCATGGGGGCGGGGCTTACCGCGTCATGCCAGGTACAGTGTGCAACTATGGTAACATGCAATGCTTACTGTCACCTTTTCAGCAGACGCAACCCATCATTTCCTTTGGCGCTGAAGCGGCTGCTACTTTTCATAACATAGCACCGCCACTTGTTTTTTTAAACATGCCCTCATTTAAATTGCATTGGAGTAGAGGCAGCACGGTGGTTCAGTGGTTAGCACAGTAGCCTTGCAGCGCTGGGGTCCTGGGTTCAACTCCCACTAAGGGCAAAAAGCCAATTGCATTGCAGTGAATTACATAGCATTGGGTCGGCGCAGGGGGCGTGGCTCGCCGGCTTAAGCCTGGTATGATTGGCCACGTGCATTGGGTGGGGGCGGGGCTTACCGGCTTTAGCCTGGTACAGTTGACAACAGGCAATGCTTACTGCCACCTCTTCAGCAGACGCAACACTTCGTTACCTTTTGCGCTGGGGCCGCTGTTACTTCTCATGGCATAGCACCGCCATTTGTTTTATTGAACATGCCCGCGCGATGGTGGCGTGGCTTACCGGCTTCTGCCCGGTACAGTCGGCAACTTGCAGTGCATTGCATAGCGTCGGTGCCGGGGGCGGGGCTTACCGCGATGGGGGCGGGGCTTACCGGCTTAAGCCCGGTACAGTCGGCAATTTGCAGTGCAGTGCGTAGCGTCGGTGCCGGGGGGCGGGGCTTACCGCGATGGGGCGGGGCTTACCGGCTTAAGCCCGGTACAGTCGGCAACTTGCAGTGCATTGCATAGCGTCGGGTGCCGGGGGCGGGGCTTACCGGCTTAAGCCCGGTACAGTCGGCAACTTGCAGTGCATTGCATAGCGTCGGTGCCGGGGGGGCGGGCTTACCGGCTTAAGCCGGTACAGTCGGCAACTTGCAGTGCATTGCGTAGCGTCGGTGCCGGGGGCGGGGCTTACCGCGATGGGGCGGGGCTTACCGGCTTAAGCCCCGGTACAGATGGAAACCTGCCGTGCATTGCATAGCGTCGGTGCCGGGGGCGGGGCTTACCGCAATGGGGCGGGGCTTACCGGCTTAAGCCCTGTACAGTCGGCAACACACAGTGCATTGCATAGCGTCGGTGCCGGGGGCGGGGCTTACCGCCATGGGGGCGGGGCTTACCGCGTCATGCCAGGTACAGTGTGCAACTATGGCAACATGCAATGCTTACTGTCACCTTTTCAGCAGACGCAACCCATCATTTCCTTTGGCGCTGAAGCGGCTGCTACTTTTCATAACATAGCACCGCCCACTTGTTTTTTCAAACATGCCCTCATTTAAATTGCATTGGAGTAGAGGCAGCACGGTGGTCAGTGGTTAGCACAGTAGCCTTGCAGCGCTGGGGTCCTGGGTTCAACTCCCACTAAGGGCAAAAAACCAATTGCATTTGCAGTGAATTACATAGCATTGGGTCGGCGCAGGGGGCGTGGCTCGCCGGCTTAAGCCTGGTATGATTGGCCCCGTGCATGGGTGGGGGCGGGGCTTACCGGCTTTAGCCTGGTACAGTTGACAACACGCAATGCTTACGCCACCTCTTCAGCAGACGCAACACTTCGTTACCTTTTGCGCTGGGGCCGCTGTTTACTTCTCATGGCATAGCACCGCCATTTGTTTTTATTGAACATGCCCGCGCGATGGGGGCGTGGCTTACCGGCTTAAGCCCGGTACAGTCGGCAACTTGCAGTGCATTGCATAGCGTCGGTGCCGGGGGCGGGGCTTACCGCGATGTGGGCGGGGCTTACCGGCTTAAGCCCGGTACAGTCGGCAATTTGCAGTGCGTTGCGTAGCGTCGGTGCCGGGGGGAGGGGCTTACCGCGATGGGGCGGGGCTTACCGGCTTAAGCCTGGTACAGTCGGCAACACACAGTGCATTGCGTAGCGTCGGTGCCGGGGGCGGGGCTTACCGCCATGGGGGCGGGGCTTATCGCGTCATGCCAGGTACAGTGTGCAACTATGGCAACATGCAATGTTTACTGTCACCTTTCAGCAGACGCAACCATCATTTCCTTTGGCGCTGAAGCGGCTGCTACTTTTCATAACATAGCACCGCCACTTGTTTTTTTAAACATGCCCTCATTTAAATTGCATTGGAGTAGAGGCAGCACGGTGCTCAGTGGTTAGCACAGTAAGCCTTGCAGCGCTGGGGTCCTGGGTTCAACTCCCCACTAAGGGCAAAAAATCTATTGCATTGCAGTGAATTACATAGCATTGGGTCGGCGCAGGGGGTGTGGCTCGCCGGCTTAAGCCTGGTATGATTGGCCACGTGCATTGGGTGGGGGCGGGGCCTTACCGGCTTTAGCCTGGTACAGTTGACAACACGCCAATGCTTACTGCCACCTCTTCAGCAGACGCAACACTTCGTTACCTTTTGCGCTGGGGCCGCTGTTACTTCTCATGGCATAGCACCGCCATTTGTTTTATTGAACATGCCCGCGCGATGGGGGCGTGGCTTACCGGCTTAAGCCCGGTACAGTCGGCAACTTGCAGTGCATTGCATAGCGTCGGTGCCGGGGGCGAGGCTTACCGCGATGGGGGCGGGGCTTACCGGCTTAAGCCCGGTACAGTCGGCAATTTGCAGTGCGTTGCGTAGCGTCGGTGCCGGGGGGCGGGGCTTACCGCGATGGGGCGGGGCTTACCGGCTTAAGCCCGGTACAGTCGGCAACTTTGCAGTGCATTGCATAGCGTCGGTGCCGGGGGGCGGGGTCTTACCGGCTTAAGCCCGGTACAGTCGGCAAACTTGCAGTGCATTGCATAGCGTCGGTGCCGGGGGCGGGGCTTACCGGCTTAAGCCCGGTACAGTCGGCAACTTGCAGTTGCATTGCGTAGCGTCGGTGCCGGGGGCGGGGCTTACCGCGATGGGGCGGGGCTTACCGGCTTAAGCCCGGTACAGATGGAAACATGCAGTGCATTGCATAGCGTCGGTGCCGGGGGCGGGGCTCTACCGCGATGGGGCGGGGCTTACCGGCTTAAGCCCGGTACAGTAGGCAACACCACAGTGCATTGCGTAGCGTCGGTGCCGGGGGCGGGGCTTACCGCCATGGGGGCGGGGCTTACCGCGTCATGCCAGGTACAGTGTGCAACTATGGCAACATGCAATGCTTACTGTCACCTTTTCAGCAGACGCAACCCATCATTTCCTTTGGCGCTGAAGCGGCTGCTACTTTTCATAACATAGCACCGCCACTTGTTTTTTAAACATGCCCTCATTTAAATTGCATTGGAGTAGAGGCAGCACGGTGGTTCAGTGGTTAGCACAGTAGCCTTGCAGCGCTGGGGTCCTGGGTTCAACTCCCACTAAGGGCAAAAAAACCAATTGCATTGCAGTGAATTACATAGCAGTGGTCGGCGCAGGGGGCGTGGCTCGCCGGCTTAAGCCTGGTATGATTGGCCACGTGCATTGGGTGGGGGCGGGGCTTACCGGCTTTAGCCTGGTACAGTTGACAACACGCAATGCTTACTGCCACCTCTTCAGCAGACGCAACACTTCCGTTACCTTTTGCGCTGGGGCCGCTGTTACTTCTCATGGCATAGCACCGCCATTTGTTTTATTGAACATGCCCGCGCGATGGGGGCGTGGGCTTACCGGGCTTAAGCCCGGTACAGTCCGGCAACTTGCAGTGCATTGCATAGCGTCGGTTGCCGGGGGCGGGGCTTACCGCGATGGGGGCGGGGGCTTACCGGCTTAAGCCCGGTACAGTCGGCAATTTGCAGTGCGTTGCGTAGCGTCGGTGCCGGGGGGCGGGGCTTACCGCGATGGGGCGGGGCTTACCGGCTTAAGCCCGGTACAGTCGGCAACACACAGTGCATTGCGTAGCGTCGATTGCCGGGGGCGGGGCTTACCGCCATGGGGGCGGGGCTTATCGCGTCATGCCAGGTACAGTGTGCAACTATGGCAACATGCAATGTTTACTGTCACCTTTTCAGCAGACGCAACCCATCATTTCCTTTGGCGCTGAAGCGGCTGCTACTTTTCATAACATAGCACCGCCACTTGTTTTTTTAAACATGCCCTCATCAAATTGCATTGGAGTAGAGGCAGCACGGTGGCTCAGTGGTTAGCACAGTAGCCTTGCAGCGCTGGGGTCCTGGGTTCAACTCCCACTAAGGGCAAAAAATCAATTGCATTGCAGTGAATTACATAGCCTTGGGTCGGCAGCAGGGGGCGTGGCTCGCCGGCTTAAGCCTGGTATGATTGGCCACGTGCATTGGGTGGGGGCGGGGCTTACCGGCTTTAGCCTGGTACAGTTGACAACACGCAATGCTTACTGCCACCTCTTCAGCAGACGCAACACTTCGTTACCTTTTGCGCTGGGGCCGCTGTTACTTCTCATGGCATAGCACCGCCATTTGTTTTATTGAACATGCCCGCGCGATGGGGGCGTGGCTTACCGGCTTAAGCCCGGTACAGTCGGCAACTTGCAGTGCATTGCATAGCGTCGGTGCCGGGGCGGGGCTTACCGCGATGGGGGCGGGGCCTTACGGCTTAAGCCGGTACAGTCGGCAATTTGCAGTGCGTTGCGTAGCGTCGGTGCCGGGGGGCGGGGCTTACCGCGATGGGGCGGGGGCTTTACCGGCTTAAGCCTGGTACAGTCGGCAACACACAGTGCATTGCGTAGCGTCGGTGCCGGGGGCGGGGCTTACCGCCATGGGGGCGGGCTTATGCGTCATGCCAGGTACAGTGTGCAACTATGGCAACATGCAATGTTTACTTTCACCTTTTCAGCAGACGCAACCCATCATTTCCTTTGGCGCTGAAGCGGCTGCTACTTTTCATAACATAGCACCGCCACTTGTTTTTTTTAAACATGCCCTCATTTAAATTGCATTGGAGTAGAGCAGCACGGTGGCCTCAGTGGTTAGCACAGTAGCCTTGCAGCGCTGGGGTCTGGGTTCAACTCCCACTAAGGGCAAAAATCAATTGCATTGCAGTGAATTACATAGCATTGGGTCGGCGCAGGGGGCGTGGCTCGCCGGCTTAAGCCTGGTATGATTGGCACGTGCATTGGGTGGGGGCGGGGCTTACCGGCTTTAGCCTGGTACAGTTGACAACACGCAATGCTTACTGCCACCCTCTTCAGCAGACGCAACACTTCGTTACCTTTTGCGCTGGGGCCGCTGTTACTCTCATGGCATAGCACCGCCATTTGTTTTATTGAACATGCCCGCGCGATGGGGGCGTGGCTTACCGGCTTAAGCCCGGTACAGTCGGCAACTTGCAGTGCATTGCATAGCGTCGGTGCCGGGGGCGGGGCTTACCGCGATGGGGGCGGGGCTTACCGGCTTAAGCCCGGTACAGTCGGCAATTTGCAGTGCGTTGCGTAGCGTCGGTGCCGGGGGGCGGGGCTTACCGCGATGGGGCGGGGCTTACCGGCTTAAGCCCGGTACAGTCGGCAACTTGCAGTGCATTGCATAGCGTCGGTGCGGGGGCGGGGCTTACCGGCTTAAGCCCGGTACAGTCGGCAACTTGCAGTGCATTGCTTAGCGTCGGTGCCGGGGGCGGGGCTTACCGGCTTAAGCCCGGTACAGTCGGCAACTTGCAGTGCATTGCGTAGCGTCGGTGCCGGGGGCGGGGCTTACCGCGATGGGGCGGGGCTTACCGGCTTAAGCCCGGTACAGATGGAAACATGCAGTGCATTGCATAGCGTCGGTGCCGGGGGCGGGGCTTACCGCGATGGGGCGGGGCTTACCGGCTTAAGCCCTGTACAGTCGGCAACACACAGTGCATTGCGTAGCGTCGGTGCCGGGGGCGGGGCTTACCGCCATGGGGGCGGGGCTTACCGCGTCATGCCAGGTACAGTGTGCAACTATGGCAACATGCAATGCTTACTGTCACCTTTTCAGCAGACGCAACCCATCATTTCCTTTGGCGCTGAAGCGGCTGCTACTTTTCATAACATAGCACCGCCACTTGTTTTTTTAAACATGCCCTCATTTAAATTGCATTGGAGTAGAGGCAGCACGGTGGTTCAGTGGTTAGCACAGTAGCCTTGCAGCGCTGGGGTCCTGGGTTCAACTCCCACTAAGGGCAAAAAACCAATTGCATTGCAGTGAATTACATAGCATTGGGTCGGCGCAGGGGGCGTGGCTCGCCGGCTTAAGCCTGGTATGATTGGCCACGTGCATTGGGTGGGGGCGGGGCTTACCGGCTTTAGCCTGGTACAGTTGACAACACGCAATGCTTACTGCCACCTCTTCAGCAGACGCAACACTTCGTTACCTTTTGCGCTGGGGCCGCTGTTACTTCTCATGGCATAGCACCGCCATTTGTTTTATTGAACATGCCCGCGCGATGGGGGCGTGGCTTACCGGCTTAAGCCCGGTACAGTCGGCAACTTGCAGTGCATTGCATAGCGTCGGTGCCGGGGGCGGGGCTTACCGCGATGGGGGCGGGGCTTACCGGCTTAAGCCCGGTACAGTCGGCAATTTGCAGTGCGTGCGTAGCGTCGGTGCCGGGGGGCGGGGCTTACCGCGATGGGGCGGGGCTTACCGGCTTAAGCCCGGTACAGTCGGCAACTTGCAGTGCATTGCATAGCGTCGGTGCCGGGGGCGGGGCTTACCGGCTTAAGCCCGGTACAGTCGGCAACTTGCAGTGCATTGCATAGCGTCGGTGCCGGGGGCGGGGCTTACCGGCTTAAGCCCGGTACAGTCGGCAACTTGCAGTGCATTGCGTAGCGTCGGTGCCGGGGCGGGGCTTACCGCGATGGGGCGGGGCTTACCGGCTTAAGCCCGGTACAGATGGAAACATGCAGTGCATTGCATAGCGTCGGTGCCGGGGGCGGGGCTTACCGCGATGGGGCGGGGCTTACCGGCTTAAGCCCTGTACAGTCGGCAACACCCAGTGCATTGCGTAGCGTCGGTGCCGGGGGCGGGGCTTACCGCCATGGGGGCGGGGCTTACCGCGTCATGCCAGGTACAGTGTGCAACTATGGCAACATGCAATGCTTACTGTCACCTTTTCAGCAGACGCAACCCATCATTTCCTTTGGCGCTGAAGCGGCTGCTACTTTCATAACATAGCACCGCCACTTGTTTTTTTAAACATGCCCTCATTTAAATTGCATTGGAGTAGAGGCAGCACGGTGGTTCAGTGGTTAGCACAGTAGCCTTGCAGCGCTGGGGTCCTGGGTTCAACTCCCACTAAGGGCAAAAAAGCCAATTGCATATGCAGTGAATTACATAGCATTGGGTCGGGCGCAGGGGGCGTGGCTCGCCGGCTTAAGCCTGGTATGATTGGCCACGTGCATTGGGTGGGGGCGGGCTTACCGGCTTTAGGCCTGGTACAGTTGACAACACCGCAATGCTTACTGCCACCTCTTCAGCAGACGCAACACTTCGTTACCTTTTGCGCTGGGGCCGCTGTTACTTCTAATGGCATAGCACCGCCATTTGTTTTATTGAAACTGCCCGCGCGATGGGGGCGTGGCTTACCGGCTTAAGCCCCGGTACAGTCGCAACTTGCAGTGCATGCATAGCGGTCGGTGCCCGGGGGCGGGGCCTTACCGCGATGGGGGCGGGGCTTACCTCGATGGGCGGGGCTTACCGGCTTAAGGCCGGTACAGTCGGCAACTTGCAGTGCATTGCATAGACGGTCGGTGGCCGGGGGCGGGCTTACCGGCTTAAGGCCCGGTACAGTCGGCAACTTGCAGTGCATTGCATAGCGTCGGTGCCGGGGGCGGGCTTACCGGCGTAAGCCCGGTACAGTCGGGCAACTTGCAGTGCATTGCATAGCGTCGGTGCCGGGGGCGGGCTTACGCGATGGGGCGGGCTTACCGGCTTAAGCCCGGTACAAGATGGAAACATGCAGTGCATTGCATAGCGTCGGTGCCGGGGGCGGGGCTTACCGCGATGGGGCCGGGGCTTACCGGCTTAAAGCCCTGTACAGTCGGCAAAACACAGTGCATTGCGTAGCGTCGGTGCCGGGGGCGGGGCTTACCACCATGGGGGCGGGGCTTACCGCGTCATGCCAGGCTACAGTGTGCAACTATGGTCAACATGCAATGCTTACTGTCACCTTTTCAGCAGACGCAACCCATCATTTCCTTGGCGCTGAAGCGGCTGCTACTTTTCATAACATAGCACCGCCACTTGTTTTTTTTAAACATGCCTCATTTAAATTGCATTGGAGTAGAGGCAGCACGGGGTTCAGTGGTTAGCACAGTAGCCTTGCAGCGCTGGGGTCCTGGGTTCAACTCCCACTAAGGGCAAAAAAGCCAATTGCATTGCAGTGAATTACATAGCATTGGGTCGGCGCAGGGGGCGTGGCTCGCCGGCTTAAGCCTGGTATGATTGGCCACGTGCATTGGGTGGGGGCGGGGCTTACCGGCTTTAGCCTGGTACAGTTGACAACACGCAATGCTTACTGCCACCTCTTCAGCAGACGCAACACTTCGTTACCTTTTGCGCTGGGGCCGCTGTTACTTCTCATGGCATAGCACCGCCATTTGTTTTATTGAACATGCCCGCGCGATGGGGGCGTGGCTTACCGGCTTAAGCCCGGTACAGTCGGCAACTTGCAGTGCATTGCATAGCGTCGGTGCCGGGGGCGGGGCTTTACCGCGATGGGGGCGGGGCTTACCGGCTTAAGCCCGGTACAGTCGGCAATTTGCAGTGCGTTGCGTAGCGTCGGTGCCGGGGGGCGGGGCTTACCGCGATGGGGCGGGGCTTTACCGGCTTAAGCCCGGTACAGTCGCAACTTGCAGTGCATTGCATAGCGTCGGTGCCGGGGGCGGGCTTACGGCTTAAGCCCGGTACAGTCGGCAACTTGCAGTGCATTGCATAGCGTCGGTGCCGGGGGCGGGGCTTACCGGCTTAAGCCCGGTACAGTCGGCAACTTGCAGTGCATTGCGTAGCGTCGGTGCCGGGGGCGGGGCTTACCGCGATGGGGCGGGGCTTACCGGCTTAAGCCCGGTACAGATGGAAACATGCAGTGCATTGCATAGCGGCGGTGCCGGGGGCGGGGCTTACCGCGATGGGGCGGGGCTTACCGGCTTAAGCCCTGTACAGTCGGCAACACACAGTGCATTGCGTATTGTCGGTGCCGGGGGCGGGGCTTACCGCCATGGGGGCGGGGCTTACCGCGTCATGCCAGGTACAGTGTGCAACTATGGTAACATGCAATGCTTACTGTCACCTCTTCAGCAGATGCAACCCATCATTTCCTTTGGCGCTGAAGCGGCTGCTACTTTTCATAACATAGCACCGCCACTTGTTTTTTTAAACATGCCCTCATTTAAATTGCATTGGAGTAGAGGCAGCACGGTGGTTCAGTGGTTAGCACAGTAGCCTTGCAGCGCTGGGGTCCTGGGTTCAACTCCCACTAAGGGCAAAAAACCAATTGCATTGCAGTGAATTACATAGCATTGGGTCGGCGCAGGGGGCGTGGCTCGCCGGCTTAAGCCTGGTATGATTGGCCACGTGCATTGGGTGGGGGCGGGGCTTACCGGCTTTAGACTGGTACAGTTGACAACACGCAATGCTTACTGCCACCTCTTCAGCAGACGCAACACTTCGTTACCTTTTGCGCTGGGGCCGCTGTTACTTCTCATGCATAGCACCGCCATTTGTTTTATTGAACATGCCCCGCGCGATGGGGGCGTGGCTTACGGCTTAAGCCCGGTACAGTCGGCAACTTGCAGTGCATTGCATAGCGTCGGTGCCGGGGGCGGGGCTTACCGCGATGGGGGCGGGGCTTACCGGCTTAAGCCCGGTACAGGTCGGCAATTTTGCAGTGCGTTGCGTAGCGTCGTGCCGGGGGGGCGGGGCTTACCGCGATGGGGCGGGGCTTACCGGCTTAAGCCCGGTACAGTCGCACACACAGTGCATTGCGTAGCGTCGGTGCCGGGGGCGGGGCTTACCGCCATGGGGGCGGGGCTTATCGCGTCATGCCAGGTACAGTGTGCAACTATGGCAACATGCAATGTTTACTGTCACCTTTACAGCAGACGCAACCCATCATTTCCTTTGGGCGCTGAAGCGGCTGCTACTTTTCATAACATAGCACCGCCACTTGTTTTTTAAACATGCCCTCATTTAAATTGCATTGGAGTAGAGGCAGCACGGTGGCTCAGTGGTTAGCACAGTAGCCTTGCAGCGCTGGGGTCCTGGGTTCAACTCCCACTAAGGGCAAAAAATCAATTGCATTGCAGTGAATTACATAGCATTGGGTCGGCGCAGGGGGCGTGGCTCGCCGGCTTAAGCCTGGTATGATTGGCCACGTGCATTGGGTGGGGGCGGGGCTTACCGGCTTTAGCCTGGTACAGTTGACAACACGCAATGCTTACTGCCACCTCTTCAGCAGACGCAACACTTCGTTACCTTTTGCGCTGGGGCCGCTGTTACTTCTCATGGCATAGCACCGCCATTTGTTTTATTGAACATGCCCGCGCGATGGGGGCGTGGCTTACCGGCTTAAGCCCGGTACAGTCGGCAACTTGCAGTGCATTGCATAGCGTCGTGCCGGGGGCGGGGCTTACCGCGATGGGGGCGGGGCTTACCGGCTTAAGCCCGGTACAGTCGGCAATTTGCAGTGCAGTGCGTAGCGTCGGTGCCGGGGGGCGGGGCTTACCGCGATGGGGCGGGGCTTACCGGCTTAAGCCCGGTACAGTCGGCAACTTGCAGTGCATTGCATAGCGTCGGTGCCGGGGGCGGGGCTTACCGGCTTAAGCCCGGTACAGTCGGCAACTTGCAGTGCATTGCATAGCGTCGGTGCCGGGGGGCGGGTCTTACCGGCTTAAGCCCGGTACAGTCGGCAACTTGCAGTGCATTGCATAGCGTCGGTGCCGGGGGCGGGGCTTACCGCGATGGGGCGGGGCTTACCGGCTTAAGCCCGGTACAGATGGAAACATGCAGTGCATTGCATAGCGTCGGAGCCGGGGGCGGGGCTTACCGCGATGGGGGCGGGGCTTACCGGCTTAAGCCCTGTACAGTCGGCAACACACAGTGCATTGCGTAGCGTCGGTGCCGGGGGCGGGGCTTACCACCATGGGGGCGGGGCTTACCGCGTCATGCCAGGTACAGTGTGCAACTATGGTAACATGCAATGCTTACTGTCACCTTTTCAGCAGACGCAACCCATCATTTCCTTTGGCGCTGAAGCGGCTGCTACTTTTCATAACATAGCACCGCCACTTGTTTTTTAAACATGCCCTCATTTAAATTGCATTGGAGTAGAGGCAAGCACGGTGGTTCAGTGGTTAGCACAGTAGCCTTGCAGCGCTGGGGTCCTGGGTTCAACTCCCACTAAGGGCAAAAAGCCAATTGCATTGCAGTGAATTACATAGCATTGGGTCGGCGCAGGGGGCGTGGCTCGCCGGCTTAAGCCTGGTATGATTGGCCACGTGCATTGGGTGGGGGCGGGGCTTACCGGCTTTAGCCTGGTACAGTTGACAACACGCAATGCTTACTGCCACCTCTTCAGCAGACGCAACACTTCGTTACCTTTTGCGCTGGGGCCGCTGTTACTTCTCATGGCATAGCACCGCCATTTGTTTTATTGAACATGCCCGCGCGATGGGGGCGTGGCTTTCCGGCTTAAGCCCGGTACAGTCGGCAACTTGCAGTGCATTGCATAGCGTCGGTGCCGGGGGCGGGGCTTACCGCGATGGGGGCGGGGCTTACCGCGATGGGGCGGGGCTTACCGGCTTAAGCCCGGTACAGTCGGCAACTTGCAGTGCATTGCATAGCGTCGGTGCCGGGGGCGGGGCTTACCGGCTTAAGCCCGGTACAGTCGGCAACTTGCAGTGCATTGCATAGCGTCGTCCCGGGGGCGGGGCTTACCGGCTTAAGCCCGGTACAGTTGGAAACTTGCAGTGCATTGCATAGCGTCGGTGCCGGGGGCGGGGCTTACCGCGATGGGGCGGGGCTTACCGGCTTAAGCCCGGTACAGATGGAAACATGCAGTGCATTGCATAGCGTCGGTGCCGGGGGCGGGGCTTACCACGATGGGGGCGGGGCTTACCGGCTTAAGCCCTGTACAGTCGGCAAAACACAGTGCATTGCGTAGCGTCGGTGCCGGGGGCGGGGCTTACCACCATGGGGGCGGGGCTTACCGCGTCATGCCAGGTACAGTGTGCAACTATGGTAACATGCAATGCTTACTGTCACCTTTTCAGCAGACGCAACCCATCATTTCCTTTGGCGCTGAAGCGGCTGCTACTTTTCATAACATAGCACCGCCACTTGTTTTTTAAACATGCCTCATTTAAATTGCATTGGAGTAGAGGCAGCACGGTGGTTCAGTGGTTAGCACAGTAGCCTTGCAGCGCTGGGGTCCTGGGTTCAACTCCCACTAAGGGCAAAAAGCCAATTGCATTGCAGTGAATTACATAGCATTGGGTCGGCGCAGGGGGCGTGGCTCGCCGGCTTAAGCCTGGTATGATTGGCCACGTGCATTGGGTGGGGGCGGGGCTTACCGGCTTTAGCCTGGTACAGTTGACAACAGCAATGCTTACTGCCACCTCTTCAGCAGACGCAACACTTCGTTACCTTTTTGCGCTGGGGCCCGCTGTTACTTCTCATGGCATAGCACCGCCATTTGTTTTATTGAACATGCCCGCGCGATGGTGGCGTGGCTTACCGGCTTCTGCCCGGTACAGTCGGCAACTTGCAGTGCATTGCATAGCGTCGGTGCCGGGGGCGGGGCTTACCGCGATGGGGGCGGGGCTTACCGGCTTAAGCCCGGTACAGTCGGCAATTTGCAGTGCAGTGCGTAGCGTCGGTGCCGGGGGGCGGGGCTTACCGCGATGGGGCGGGGCTTACCGGCTTAAGCCCGGTACAGTCGGCAACTTGCAGTGCATTGCATAGCGTCGGTGCCGGGGGCGGGGCTTACCGGCTTAAGCCCGGTACAGTCGGCAACTTGCAGTGCATTGCATAGCGTCGGTGCCGGGGGCGGGGCTTACCGGCTTAAGCCCGGTACAGTCGGCAACTTGCAGTGCATTGCGTAGCGTCGGTGCCGGGGGCGGGGCTTACCGAGATGGGGCGGGGCTTACCGGCTTAAGACCGGTACAGATGGAAACATGCAGTGCATTGCATAGCGTCGGTGCCGGGGGCGGGGCTTACCGCGATGGGGCGGGGCTTACCGGCTTAAGCCCTGTACAGTAGGCAACACACAGTGCATTGCGTAGCGTCGGTGCCGGGGGCGGGGCTTACCGCCATGGGGGCGGGGCTTACCGCGTCATGCCAGGTACAGTGTGCAACTATGTCAACATGCAATGCTTACTGTCACCTTTTCAGCAGACGCAACCCATCATTTCCTTTGGCGCTGAAGCGGCTGCTACTTTTCATAACATAGCACCGCCACTTGTTTTTTTAAACATGCCCTCATTTAAATTGCATTGGAGTAGAGGCAGCACGGTGGTTCAGTGGTTAGCACAGTAGCCTTGCAGCGCTGGGGTCCTGGGTTCAACTCCCACTAAGGGCAAAAAACAATTGCATTGCAGTGAATTACATAGCATTGGGTCGGCGCCGGGGGGCGTGGCTCGCCGGCTTAAGCCTGGTATGATTGGCCCGTGCTTTGGGTGGGGGCGGGGCTTACCGGCTTTAGCCTGGTACAGTTGACAACACGCAATGCTTACTGCCACCTCTTCAGCAGACGCAACACTTCGTTACCTTTTGCGCTGGGGCCGCTGTTACTTCTCATGGCATAGCACCGCCATTTGTTTTATTGAACATGCCCGCGCGATGGGGGCGTGGCTTACCGGCTTAAGCCCGGTACAGTCGGCAACTTGCAGTGCATTGCATAGCGTCGGTGCCGGGGGCGGGGCTTACCGCGATGGGGGCGGGGCTTACCGGCTTAAGCCCGGTACAGTCGGCAATTTGCAGTGCGTTGCGTAGCGTCGGTGCCGGGGGGGCGGGGCTTACCGCGATGGGGCGGGGCTTACCGGCTTAAGCCTGGTACAGTCGGCAACACACAGTGCATTGCGTAGCGTCGGTGCCGGGGGCGGGGCTTACCGCCATGGGGGCGGGGCTTATCGCGTCATGCCAGGTACAGTGTGCAACTATGGCAACATGCAATGTTTACTGTCACCTTTTCAGCAGACGCAACCCATCATTTCCTTTGGCGCTGAAGCGGCTGCTACTTTTCAAACATGCCCTCATTTAAATTGCATTGGAGTAGAGGCAGCACGGTGGCTCAGTGGTTAGCACAGTAGCCTTGCAGCGCTGGGGTCCTGGGTTCAACTCCCACTAAGGGCAAAAAATCTATTGCATTGCAGTGAATTACATAGCATTGGGTCGGCGCAGGGGCGTGGCTCGCCGGCTTAAGCCTGGTATGATTGGCCCCGTGCATTGGGTGGGGGCGGGGCTTACCGGCTTTAGCCTGGTACAGTTGACAACACGCAATGCTTACTGCCACCTCTTCAGCAGACGCAACACTTCGTTACCTTTTGCGCTGGGGCCGCTGTTACTTCTCATGGCATAGCACCGCCATTTGTTTTTATTGAACATGCCCGCGCGATGGTGGCGTGGCTTACCGGCTTACGCCCGGTACAGTCGGCAACTTGCAGTGCATTGCATAGCGTCGGTGCCGGGGGGCGGGGCTTACCGCGATGGGGGCGGGGCTTACCGGCTTAAGCCCGGTACAGTCGGCAATTTGCAGTGCGTTGCGTAGCGTCGGTGCCGGGGGGCGGGGCTTACCGCGATGGGGCGGGGCTTACCGGCTTAAGCCCGGTACAGTCGGCAACTTGCAGTGCATTGCATAGCATCGGTGCCGGGGGCGGGGCTTACCGGCTTAAGCCGGTACAGTCGGCAACTTGCAGTGCATTGCATAGCGTCGGTGCCGGGGGCGGGGCTTACCGGCTTAAGCCCGGTACAGTCGGCAACTTGCAGTGCATTGCGTAGCGGCGGTGCCGGGGGCGGGGCTTACCGCGATGGGGCGGGGCTTACCGGCTTAAGCCCGGTACAGATGGAAACATGCAGTGCATTGCATAGCGTCGGTGCCGGGGGCGGGGCTTACCGCGATGGGGCGGGGCTTACCGGCTTAAGCCCTGTACAGTAGGCAACACACAGTGCATTGCGTAGCGTCGGTGCCGGGGGCGGGGCTTACCGCCATGGGGGCGGGGCTTACCGCGTCATGCCAGGTACAGTGTGCAACTATGGCAACATGCAATGCTTACTGTCACCTTTTCAGCAGACGCAACCCATCATTTCCTTTGGCGCTGAAGCGGCTGCTACTTTTCATAACATAGCACCGCCACTTGTTTTTTTAAACATGCCCTCATTTAAATTGCATTGGAGTAGAGGCAGCACGGTGGTTCAGTGGTTAGCACAGTAGCCTTGCAGCGCTGGGGTCCTGGGTTCAACTCCCACTAAGGGCAAAAAACCAATTGCATTGCAGTGAATTACATAGCATTGGGTCGGCGCAGGGGGCGTGGCTCGCCGGCTTAAGCCTGGTATGATTGGCCACGTGCATTGGGTGGGGGCGGGGCTTACCGGCTTTAGCCTGGTACAGTTGACAACACGCAATGCTTACTGCCACCTCTTCAGCAGACGCAACACTTCGTTACCTTTTGCGCTGGGGCCGCTGTTACTTCTCATGGCATAGCACCGCCATTTGTTTTATTGAACATGCCCGCGCGATGGGGGCGTGGCTTACCGGCTTAAGCCCGGTACAGTCGGCAACTTGCAGTGCATTGCATAGCGTCGGTGCCGGGGGCGGGGCTTACCGCGATGGGGGCGGGGCTTACCGGCTTAAGCCCGGTACAGTCGGCAATTTGCAGTGCGTTGCGTAGCGTCGGTGCCGGGGGGGCGGGGCTTACCGCGATGGGGCGGGGCTTACCGGCTTAAGCCCGATACAGTCGGCAACACACAGTGCATTGCGTAGCGTCGGTGCCGGGGGCGGGGCTTACCGCCATGGGGGCGGGGCTTATCGCGTCATGCCAGTTACAGTGTGCAACTATGGCAACATGCAATGTTTACTGTCACCTTTTCAGCAGACGCAACCCATCATTTCCTTTGGCGCTGAAGCGGCTGCTACTTTTCATAACATAGCACCGCCACTTGTTTTTTTAAAACATGCCCTCATTTAAATTGCATTGGAGTAGAGGCAGCACGGTGGCTCAGTGGTTAGCACAGTAGCCTTGCAGCGCTGGGGTCCTGGGTTCAACTCCCACTAAGGGCAAAAAATCAATTGCATTGCAGTGAATTACATAGCATTGGGTCGGCGCAGGGGGCGTGGCTCGCCGGCTTAAGCCTGGTATGATTGGCCACGTGCATTGGGTGGGGGCGGGGCTTACCGGCTTTAGCCTGGTACAGTTGACAACACGCAATGCTTACTGCCACCTCTTCAGCAGACGCAACACTTCGTTACCTTTTGCGCTGGGGGCCGCTGTTACTTCTCATGGCATAGCACCGCCATTTGTTTTATTGAACATGCCCGCGCGATGGGGGCGTGGCTTACCGGCTTAAGCCCGGTACAGTCGGCAACTTGCAGTGCATTGCATAGCGTCGGTGCCGGGGGCGGGGCTTACCGCGATGGGGGCGGGGCTTACCGGCTTAAGCCCGGTACAGTCGGCAATTTGCAGTGCGTTGCGTAGCGTCGGTGCCGGGGGGCGGGGCTTACCGCGATGGGGCGGGGCTTACCGGCTTAAGCCTGGTACAGTCGGCAACACACAGTGCATTGCGTAGCGTCGGTGCCGGGGGCGGGGCTTACCGCCATGGGGGCGGGGCTTATCGCGTCATGCCAGGTACAGTGTGCAACTATGGCAACATGCAATGTTTACTGTCACCTTTTCAGCAGACGCAACCCATCATTTCCTTTGGCGCTGAAGCGGCTGCTACTTTTCATAACATAGCACCGCCACTTGTTTTTTAAACATGCCCTCATTTAAATTGCATTGGAGTAGAGGCAGCACGGTGGCTCAGTGGTTAGCACAGTAGCCTTGCAGCGCTGGGGTCCTGGGTTCAACTCCCACTAAGGGCAAAAAATCAATTGCATTGCAGTGAATTACATAGCATTGGGTCGGCGCAGGGGGCGTGGCTCGCCGGCTTAAGCCTGGTATGATTGGCCACGTGCATTGGGTGGGGGCGGGGCTTACCGGCTTTAGCCTGGTACAGTTGACAACACGCAATGCTTACTGCCACCTCTTCAGCAGACGCAACACTTCGTTACCTTTTGCGCTGGGGCCGCTGTTACTTCTCATGGCATAGCACCGCCATTTGTTTTATTGAACATGCCCGCGCGATGGTGGCGTGGCTTACCGGCTTAAGCCCGGTACAGTCGGCAACTTGCAGTGCATTGCATAGCGTCGGTGCCGGGGGCGGGGCTTACCGCGATGGGGGCGGGGCTTACCGGCTTAAGCCCGGTACAGTCGGCAATTTGCAGTGCGTTGCGTAGCGTCGGTGCCGGGGGGCGGGGCTTACCGCGATGGGGCGGGGCTTACCGGCTTAAGCCCGGTACAGTCGGCAACTTGCAGTGCATTGCATAGCGTCGGTGCCGGGGGCGGGGCTTACCGGCTTAAGCCCGGTACAGTCGGCAACTTGCAGTGCATTGCATAGCGTCGGTGCCGGGGGCGGGGCTTACCGGCTTAAGCCCGGTACAGTCGGCAACTTGCAGTGCATTGCTTAGCGTCGGTGCCGGGGGCGGGGCTTACCGCGATGGGGCGGGGCTTACCGGCTTAAGCCCGGTACAGATGGAAACATGCAGTGCATTGCATAGCGTCGGTGCCGGGGGCGGGGCTTACCGCGATGGGGCGGGGCTTACCGGCTTAAGCCCTGTACAGTAGGCAACACACAGTGCATTGCGTAGCGTCGGTGCCGGGGGCGGGGCTTACCGCCATGGGGGCGGGGCTTACCGCGTCATGCCAGGTACAGTGTGCAACTATGGCAACATGCAATGCTTACTGTCACCTTTTCAGCAGACGCAACCCATCATTTCCTTTGGCGCTGAAGCGGCTGCTACTTTTCATAACATAGCACCGCCACTTGTTTTTTTAAACATGCCCTCATTTAAATTGCATTGGAGTAGAGGCAGCACGGTGGCTCAGTGGTTAGCACAGTAGCCTTGCAGCGCTGGGGTCCTGGGTTCAACTCCCACTAAGGGCAAAAAATCAATTGCATTGCAGTGAATTACATAGCATTGGGTCGGCGCAGGGGGCGTGGCTCGCCGGCTTAAGCCTGGTATGATTGGCCACGTGCATTGGGTGGGGGCGGGGCTTACCGGCTTTAGCCTGGTACAGTTGACAACACGCAATGCTTACTGCCACCTCTTCAGCAGACGCAACACTTCGTTACCTTTTGCGCTGGGGCCGCTGTTACTTCTCATGGCATAGCACCGCCATTTGTTTTATTGAACATGCCCGCGCGATGGGGGCGTGGCTTACCGGCTTAAGCCCGGTACAGTCGGCAACTTGCAGTGCATTGCATAGCGTCGGTGCCGGGGGCGGGGCTTACCGCGATGGGGGCGGGGCTTACCGGCTTAAGCCCGGTACAGTCGGCAATTTGCAGTGCAGTGCGTAGCGTCGGTGCCGGGGGGCGGGGCTTACCGCGATGGGGCGGGGCTTACCGGCTTAAGCCCGGTACAGTCGGCAACTTGCAGTGCATTGCATAGCGTCGGTGCCGGGGGCGGGGCTTACCGGCTTAAGCCCGGTACAGTCGGCAACTTGCAGTGCATTGCATAGCGTCGGTGCCGGGGGCGGGTCTTACCGGCTTAAGCCCGGTACAGTCGGCAACTTGCAGTGCATTGCATAGCGTCGGTGCCGGGGGCGGGGCTTACCGCGATGGGGCGGGGCTTACCGGCTTAAGCCCGGTACAGATGGAAACATGCAGTGCATTGCATAGCGTCGGTGCCGGGGGCGGGGCTTACCGCGATGGGGCGGGGCTTACCGGCTTAAGCCCTGTACAGTCGGCAAAACACAGTGCATTGCGTAGCGTCGGTGCCGGGGGCGGGGCTTACCACCATGGGGGCGGGGCTTACCGCGTCATGCCAGGTACAGTGTGCAACTATGGTAACATGCAATGCTTACTGTCACCTTTCAGCAGACGCAACCCATCATTTCCTTTGGCGCTGAAGCGGCTGCTACTTTTCATAACATAGCACCGCCACTTGTTTTTTTAAACATGCCCTCATTTAAATTGCATTGGAGTAGAGGCAGCACGGTGGTTCAGTGGTTAGCACAGTAGCCTTGCAGCGCTGGGGTCCTGGGTTCAACTCCCACTAAGGGCAAAAAGCCAATTGCATTGCAGTGAATTACATAGCTTTGGGTCGGCGCTGGGGGCGTGGCTCGCCGGCTTAAGCCTGGTATGATTGGCCCCGTGCTTTGGGTGGGGGCGGGGCTTACCGGCTTTAGCCTGGTACAGTTGACAACACGCAATGCTTACTGCCACCTCTTCAGCAGACGCAACACTTCGTTACCTTTTGCGCTGGGGCCGCTGTTACTTCTCATGGCATAGCACCGCCATTTGTTTTATTGAACATGCCCGCGCGATGGGGGCGTGGCTTACCGCCTTAAGCCCGGTACAGTCGGCAACTTGCAGTGCATTGCATAGCGTCGGTGCCGGGGGCGGGGCTTACCGCGATGGGGGCGGGGCTTACCGCGATGGGGCGGGGCTTACCGGCTTAAGCCCGGTACAGTCGGCAACTTGCAGTGCATTGCATAGCGTCGGTGCCGGGGGCGGGGCTTACCGGCTTAAGCCCGGTACAGTCGGCAACTTGCAGTGCATTGCATAGCGTCGGTGCCGGGGGCGGGGCTTACCGGCTTAAGCCCGGTACAGTCGGCAACTTGCAGTGCATTGCATAGCGTCGGTGCCGGGGGCGGGGCTTACCGCGATGGGGCGGGGCTTACCGGCTTAAGCCCGGTACAGATGGAAACATGCAGTGCATTGCATAGCGTCGGTGCCGGGGGCGGGGCTTACCGCGATGGGGCGGGGCTTACCGGCTTAAGCCCTGTACAGTCGGCAAAACACAGTGCATTGCGTAGCGTCGGTGCCGGGGGCGGGGCTTACCACCATGGGGGCGGGGCTTACCGCGTCATGCCAGGTACAGTGTGCAACTATGGTAACATGCAATGCTTACTGTCACCTTTTCAGCAGACGCAACCCATCATTTCCTTTGGCGCTGAAGCGGCTGCTACTTTTCATAACATAGCACCGCCACTTGTTTTTTTAAACATGCCCTCATTTAAATTGCATTGGAGTAGAGGCAGCACGGTGGTTCAGTGGTTAGCACAGTAGC
Organism: Dendropsophus ebraccatus; assembly: GCF_027789765.1. NCBI lineage: Eukaryota > Metazoa > Chordata > Amphibia > Anura > Hylidae > Dendropsophus > Dendropsophus ebraccatus. The sequence goes on from NW_027210567.1 coordinate 44,699, forward strand.
CTTGCAGCGCTGGGGTCCTGGGTTCAACTCCCACTAAGGGCAAAAAGCCAATTGCATTGCAGTGAATTACATAGCATTGGGTCGGCGCAGGGGGCGTGGCTCGCCGGCTTAAGCCTGGTATGATTGGCCACGTGCAGTGGGTGGGGGCGGGGCTTACCGGCTTTAGCCTGGTACAGTTGACAACAGGCAATGCTTACTGCCACCTCTTCAGCAGACGCAACACTTCGTTACCTTTTGCGCTGGGGCCGCTGTTACTTCTCATGGCATAGCACCGCCATTTGTTTTATTGAACATGCCCGCGCGATGGTGGCGTGGCTTACCGGCTTATGCCCGGTACAGTCGGCAACTTGCAGTGCATTGCATAGCGTCGGTGCCGGGGGCGGGGCTTACCGCGATGGGGGCGGGGCTTACCGGCTTAAGCCCGGTACAGTCGGCAATTTGCAGTGCAGTGCGTAGCGTCGGTGCCGGGGGGGCGGGGCTTACCGCGATGGGGCGGGGCTTACCGGCTTAAGCCCGGTACAGTCGGCAACTTGCAGTGCATTGCATAGCGTCGGTGCCGGGGGCGGGGCTTACCGGCTTAAGCCCGGTACAGTCGGCAACTTGCAGTGCATTGCATAGCGTCGGTGCCGGGGGCGGGGCTTACCGGCTTAAGCCCGGTACAGTCGGCAACTTGCAGTGCATTGCGTAGCGTCGGTGCCGGGGGCGGGGCTTACCGAGATGGGGCGGGGCTTACCGGCTTAAGCCCGGTACAGATGGAAACATGCAGTGCATTGCATTGCGTCGGTGCCGGGGGCGGGGCTTACCGCAATGGGGCGGGGCTTACCGGCTTAAGCCCTGTACAGTCGGCAACACACAGTGCATTGCGTAGCGTCGGTGCCGGGGGCGGGGCTTACCGCCATGGGGGCGGGGCTTACCGCGTCATGCCAGGTACAGTGTGCAACTATGGCAACATGCAATGCTTACTGTCACCTTTTCAGCAGACGCAACCCATCATTTCCTTTGGCGCTGAAGCGGCTGCTACTTTTCATAACATAGCACCGCCACTTGTTTTTTCAAACATGCCCTCATTTAAATTGCATTGGAGTAGAGGCAGCACGGTGGTTCAGTGGTTAGCACAGTAGCCTTGCAGCGCTGGGGTCCTGGGTTCAACTCCCACTAAGGGCAAAAAACCAATTGCATTGCAGTGAATTACATAGCATTGGGTCGGCGCAGGGGGCGTGGCTCGCCGGCTTAAGCCTGGTATGATTGGCCCCGTGCATTGGGTGGGGGCGGGGCTTACCGGCTTTAGCCTGGTACAGTTGACAACACGCAATGCTTACTGCCACCTCTTCAGCAGACGGCAACACTTCGTTACCTTTTGCGCTGGGCCGCTGTTACTTCTCATGGCATAGCACCGCCATTTGTTTTATTGAACATGCCCGCGCGATGGGGGCGTGGCTTACCGGCTTAAGCCCGGTACAGTCGGCAACTTGCAGTGCATTGCATAGCGTCGGTGCCGGGGGCGGGGCTTACCGCGATGGGGGCGGGGCTTACCGGCTTAAGCCCGGTACAGTCGGCAATTTGCAGTGCGTTGCGTAGCGTCGGTGCCGGGGGGCGGGGCTTACCGCGATGGGGCGGGGCTTACCGGCTTAAGCCCGGTACAGTCGGCAACACACAGTGCATTGCGTAGCGTCGGTGCCGGGGGCGGGGCTTACCGCCATGGGGGCGGGGCTTATCGCGTCATGCCAGGTACAGTGTGCAACTATGGCAACATGCAATGTTTACTGTCACCTTTTCAGCAGACGCAACCCATCATTTCCTTTGGCGCTGAAGCGGCTGCTACTTTTCATAACATAGCACCGCCACTTGTTTTTTTAAACATGCCCTCATTTAAATTGCATTGGAGTAGAGGCAGCACGGTGGCTCAGTGGTTAGCACAGTAGCCTTGCAGCGCTGGGGTCCTGGGTTCAACTCCCACTAAGGGCAAAAAATCAATTGCATTGCAGTGAATTACATAGCATTGGGTCGGCGCAGGGGGCGTGGCTCGCCGGCTTAAGCCTGGTATGATTGGCCACGTGCATTGGGTGGGGGCGGGGCTTACCGGCTTTAGCCTGGTACAGTTGACAACACGCAATGCTTACTGCCACCTCTTCAGCAGACGCAACACTTCGTTACCTTTTGCGCTGGGGCCGCTGTTACTTCTCATGGCATAGCACCGCCATTTGTTTTATTGAACATGCCCGCTGCGATGGTGGCGTGGCTTACCGGCTTAAGCCCGGTACAGTCGGCAACTTGCAGTGCATTGCATAGCGTCGGTGCCGGGGGCGGGGCTTACCGCGATGGGGGCGGGGCTTACCGGCTTAAGCCCGGTACAGTCGGCAATTTGCAGTGCGTTGCGTAGCGTCGGTGCCGGGGGGCGGGGCTTACCGCGATGGGGCGGGGCTTACCGGCTTAAGCCCGGTACAGTCGGCAACTTGCAGTGCATTGCATAGCGTCGGTGCCGGGGGCGGGGCTTACCGGCTTAAGCCCGGTACAGTCGGCAACTTGCAGTGCATTGCATAGCGTCGGTGCCGGGGGCGGGGCTTACCGGCTTAAGCCCGGTACAGTCGGCAACTTGCAGTGCATTGCGTAGCGTCGGTGCCGGGGGCGGGGCTTACCGCGATGGGGCGGGGCTTACCGGCTTAAGCCCGGTACAGATGGAAACATGCAGTGCATTGCATAGCGTCGGTGCCGGGGGCGGGGCTTACCGCGATGGGGCGGGGCTTACCGGCTTAAGCCCTGTACAGTAGGCAACACACAGTGCATTGCGTAGCGTCGGTGCCGGGGGCGGGGCTTACCGCCATGGGGGCGGGGCTTACCGCGTCATGCCAGGTACAGTGTGCAACTATGGCAACATGCAATGCTTACTGTCACCTTTTCAGCAGACGCAACCCATCATTTCCTTTGGCGCTGAAGCGGCTGCTACTTTTCATAACATAGCACCGCCACTTGTTTTTTTAAACATGCCCTCATTTAAATTGCATTGGAGTAGAGGCAGCACGGTGGTTCAGTGGTTAGCACAGTAGCCTTGCAGCGCTGGGGTCCTGGGTTCAACTCCCACTAAGGGCAAAAAACCAATTGCATTGCAGTGAATTACATAGCATTGGGTCGGCGCAGGGGGCGTGGCTCGCCGGCTTAAGCCTGGTATGATTGGCCACGTGCATTGGGTGGGGGCGGGGCTTACCGGCTTTAGCCTGGTACAGTTGACAACACGCAATGCTTACTGCCACCTCTTCAGCAGACGCAACACTTCGTTACCTTTTGCGCTGGGGCCGCTGTTACTTCTCATGGCATAGCACCGCCATTTGTTTTATTGAACATGCCCGCGCGATGGGGGCGTGGCTTACCGGCTTAAGCCCGGTACAGTCGGCAACTTGCAGTGCATTGCATAGCGTCGGTGCCGGGGGCGGGGCTTACCGCGATGGGGCGGGGCTTACCGGCTTAAGCCCGGTACAGTCGGCAATTTGCAGTGCGTTGCGTAGCGTCGGTGCCGGGGGGCGGGGCTTACCGCGATGGGGCGGGGCTTACCGGCTTAAGCCCGATACAGTCGGCAACACACAGTGCATTGCGTAGCGTCGGTGCCGGGGGCGGGGCTTACCGCCATGGGGGCGGGGCTTATCGCGTCATGCCAGGTACAGTGTGCAAACTATGGCAACATGCAATGTTTACTGTCACCTTTTCAGCAGACGCAACCCATCATTTCCTTTGGCGCTGAAGCGGCTGCTACTTTTCATAACATAGCACCGCCACTTGTTTTTTTAAACATGCCCTCATTTAAATTGCATTGGAGTAGAGGCAGCACGGTGGCTCAGTGGTTAGCACAGTAGCCTTGCAGCGCTGGGGTCCTGGGTTCAACTCCCACTAAGGGCAAAAAATCAATTGCATTGCAGTGAATTACATAGCATTGGGTCGGCGCAGGGGGCGTGGCTCGCCGGCTTAAGCCTGGTATGATTGGCCACGTGCATTGGGTGGGGGCGGGGCTTACCGGCTTTAGCCTGGTACAGTTGACAACACGCAATGCTTACTGCCACCTCTTCAGCAGACGCAACACTTCGTTACCTTTTGCGCTGGGGCCGCTGTTACTTCTCATGGCATAGCACCGCCATTTGTTTTATTGAACATGCCCGCGCGATGGGGGCGTGGCTTACCGGCTTAAGCCCGGTACAGTCGGCAACTTGCAGTGCATTGCATAGCGTCGGTGCCGGGGGCGGGGCTTACCGCGATGGGGGCGGGGCTTACCGGCTTAAGCCCGGTACAGTCGGCAATTTGCAGTGCGTTGCGTAGCGTCGGTGCCGGGGGGGCGGGGCTTACCGCGATGGGGCGGGGCTTACCGGCTTAAGCCCGGTACAGTCGGCAACTTGCAGTGCATTGCAGTAGCGTCGGTGCCGGGGGCGGGGCTTACCGGCTTAAGCCCGGTACAGTCGGCAACTTGCAGTGCATTGCATAGCGTCGGTGCCGGGGGCGGGGCTTACCGGCTTAAGCCCGGTACAGTCGGCAACTTGCAGTGCATTGCGTAGCGTCGGTGCCGGGGGCGGGGCTTACCGCCATGGGGCGGGGCTTACCGGCTTAAGCCCGGTACAGATGGAAACATGCAGTGCATTGCATAGCGTCGGTGCCGGGGGCGGGGCTTACCGCGATGGGGCGGGGCTTACCGGCTTAAGCCCTGTACAGTAGGCAACACACAGTGCATTGCGTAGCGTCGGTGCCGGGGGCGGGGCTTACCGCCATGGGGGCGGGGCTTACCGCGTCATGCCAGGTACAGTGTGCAACTATGGCAACATGCAATGCTTACTGTCACCTTTCAGCAGACGCAACCCATCATTTCCTTTGGCGCTGAAGCGGCTGCTACTTTTCATAACATAGCACCGCCACTTGTTTTTTTAAACATGCCCTCATTTAAATTGCATTGGAGTAGAGGCAGCACGGTGGCTTCAGTGGTTAGCACAGTAGCCTTGCAGCGCTGGGGTCCTGGGTTCAACTCCCACTAAGGGCAAAAAACCAATTGCATTGCAGTGAATTACATAGCATTGGGTCGGCGCAGGGGGCGTGGCTCGCCGGCTTAAGCCTGGTTTGATTGGCCACGTGCATTGGGTGGGGGCGGGGCTTACCGGCTTTAGCCTGGTACAGTTGACAACACGCAATGCTTACTGCCACCTCTTCAGCAGACGCAACACTTCGTTACCTTTTGCGCTGGGGCCGCTGTTACTTCTCATGGCATAGCACCGCCATTTGTTTTATTGAACATGCCCGCGCGATGGGGGCGTGGCTTACCGGCTTAAGCCCGGTACAGTCGGCAACTTGCAGTGCATTGCATAGCGTCGGTGCCGGGGGCGGGGCTTACCGCGATGGGGGCGGGGCTTACCGGCTTAAGCCCGGTACAGTCGGCAATTTGCAGTGCAGTGCGTAGCGTCGGTGCCGGGGGGCGGGGCTTACCGCGATGGGGCGGGGCTTACCGGCTTAAGCCCGGTACAGTCGGCAACTTGCAGTGCCTTGCATCGCGTCGGTGCCGGGGGCGGGGCTTACCGGCTTAAGCCCGGTACAGTCGGCAACTTGCAGTGCATTGCATAGCGTCGGTGCCGGGGGCGGGTCTTACCGGCTTAAGCCCGGTACAGTCGGCAACTTGCAGTGCATTGCAGTAGCGTCGGTGCCGGGGGCGGGGCTTACCGCGATGGGGCGGGGCTTACCGGCTTAAGCCCGGTACAGATGGAAACATGCAGTGCATTGCATAGCGTCGGTGCCGGGGGCGGGGCTTACCGCGATGGGGCGGGGCTTACCGGCTTAAGCCCTGTACAGTCGGCAAAACACAGTGCATTGCGTAGCGTCGGTGCCGGGGGCGGGGCTTACCACCATGGGGGCGGGGCTTACCGCGTCATGCCAGGTACAGTGTGCAACTATGGTAACATGCAATGCTTACTGTCACCTTTTCAGCAGACGCAACCCATCATTTCCTTTGGCGCTGAAGCGGCTGCTACTTTTCATAACATAGCACCGCCACTTGTTTTTTTAAACATGCCCTCATTTAAATTGCATTGGAGTAGAGGCAGCACGGTGGTTCAGTGGTTAGCACAGTAGCCTTGCAGCGCTGGGGTCCTGGGTTCAACTCCCACTAAGGGCAAAAAGCCAATTGCATTGCAGTGAATTACATAGCATTGGGTCGGCGCAGGGGGCGTGGCTCGCCGGCTTAAGCCTGGTATGATTGGCCACGTGCATTGGGTGGGGGCGGGGCTTACCGGCTTTAGCCTGGTACAGTTGACAACACGCAATGCTTACTGCCACCTCTTCAGCAGACGCAACACTTCGTTACCTTTTGCGCTGGGGCCGCTGTTACTTCTCATGGCATAGCACCGCCATTTGTTTTATTGAACATGCCCGCGCGATGGGGGCGTGGCTTACCGGCTTAAGCCCGGTACAGTCGGCAACTTGCAGTGCATTGCATAGCGTCGGTGCCGGGGGCGGGGCTTACCGCGATGGGGGCGGGGCTTACCGCGATGGGGCGGGGCTTACCGGCTTAAGCCGGTACAGTCGGCAACTTGCAGTGCATTGCATAGCGTCGGTGCCGGGGGCGGGGCTTACCGGCTTAAGCCCGGTACAGTCGGCAACTTGCAGTGCATTGCATAGCGTCGGTGCCGGGGGCGGGGCTTACCGGGCTTAAGCCGGTACAGTCGGCAACTTGCAGTGCATTGCATAGCGTCGGTGCCGGGGGCGGGGCTTACCGCGATGGGGCGGGGCTTACCGGCTTAAGCCCGGTACAGATGGAAACATGCAGTGCATTGCATAGCGTCGGTGCCGGGGGCGGGGCTTACCGCGATGGGGCGGGGCTTACCGGCTTAAGCCCTGTACAGTCGGCAAAACACAGTGCATTGCGTAGCGTCGGTGCCGGGGGCGGGGCTTACCACCATGGGGGCGGGGCTTACCGCGTCATGCCAGGTACAGTGTGCAACTATGGTAACATGCAATGCTTACTGTCACCTTTTCAGCAGACGCAAACCCATCATTTCCTTTGGCGCTGAAGCGGCTGCTACTTTTCATAACATAGCACCGCCACTTGTTTTTTTAAACATGCCCTCATTTAAATTGCATTGGAGTAGAGGCAGCACGGTGGTTCAGTGGTTAGCACAGTAGCCTTGCAGCGCTGGGGTCCTGGGTTCAACTCCCACTAAGGGCAAAAAGCCAATTGCATTGCAGTGAATTACATAGCATTGGGTCGGCGCAGGGGGCGTGGCTCGCCGGCTTAAGCCTGGTATGATTGGCCACGTGCATTGGGTGGGGGCGGGGCTTACCGGCTTTAGCCTGGTACAGTTGACAACAGGCAATGCTTACTGCCACCTCTTCAGCAGACGCAACACTTCGTTACCTTTTGCGCTGGGGCCGCTGTTACTTCTCATGGCATAGCACCGCCATTTGTTTATTGAACATGCCCGCGCGATGGTGGCGTGGCTTACCGGCTTACTGCCCGGTACAGTCGGCAACTTGCAGTGCTTTGCATAGCGTCGGTGCCGGGGGCGGGGCTTACCGCGATGGGGGCGGGGCTTACCGGCTTAAGCCCGGTACAGTCGGCAATTTGCAGTGCAGTGCGTAGCGTCGGTGCCGGGGGGCGGGGCTTACCGCGATGGGGCGGGGCTTACCGGCTTAAGCCCGGTACAGTCGGCAACTTGCAGTGCATTGCATAGCGTCGGTGCCGGGGGCGGGGCTTACCGGCTTAAGCCCGGTACAGTCGGCAACTTGCAGTGCATTGCATAGCGTCGGTGCCGGGGGCGGGGCTTACCGGCTTAAGCCCGGTACAGTCGGCAACTTGCAGTGCATTGCGTAGCGTCGGTGCCGGGGGCGGGGCTTACCGAGATGGGGCGGGGCTTACCGGCTTAAGCCCGGTACAGTTGGAAACATGCAGTGCATTGCATAGCGTCGGTGCCGGGGGCGGGGCTTACCGCGTATGGGGCGGGGCTTACCGGCTTAAGCCCTGTACAGTCGGCAACACACAGTGCATTGCGTAGCGTCGGTGCCGGGGGCGGGGCTTACCGCCATGGGGGCGGGGCTTACCGCGTCATGCCAGGTACAGTGTGCAACTATGGCAACATGCAATGCTTACTGTCACCTTTTCAGCAGACGCAACCCATCATTTCCTTTGGCGCTGAAGCGGCTGCTACTTTTCATAACATAGCACCGCCACTTGTTTTTTCAAACATGCCCTCATTTAAATTGCATTGGAGTAGAGGCAGCACGGTGGTTCAGTGGTTAGCACAGTAGCCTTGCAGCGCTGGGGTCCTGGGTTCAACTCCCACTAAGGGCAAAAAACCAATTGCATTGCAGTGAATTACATAGCATTGGGTCGGCGCAGGGGGCGTGGCTCGCCGGCTTAAGCCTGGTATGATTGGCCACGTGCATTGGGTGGGGGCGGGGCTTACCGGCTTTAGCCTGGTACAGTTGACAACACGCAATGCTTACTGCCACCTCTTCAGCAGACGCAACACTTCGTTACCTTTTGCGCTGGGGCCGCTGTTACTTCTCATGGCATAGCACCGCCATTTGTTTTATTGAACATGCCCGCGCGATGGGGGCGTGGCTTACCGGCTTAAGCCCGGTACAGTCGGCAACTTGCAGTGCATTGCATAGCGTCGGTGCCGGGGGCGGGGCTTACCGCGATGGGGGCGGGGCTTACCGGCTTAAGCCCGGTACAGTCGGCAATTTGCAGTGCGTTGCGTAGCGTCGGTGCCGGGGGGCGGGGCTTACCGCGATGGGGCGGGGCTTACCGGCTTAAGCCCGGTACAGTCGGCAACACACAGTGCATTGCGTAGCGTCGGTGCCGGGGGCGGGGCTTACCGCCATGGGGCGGGGCTTATCGCGTCATGCCAGGTACAGTGTGCAACTATGGCAACATGCAATGTTTACTGTCACCTTTTCAGCAGACGCAACCCATCATTTCCTTTGGCGCTGAAGCGGCTGCTACTTTTCATAACATAGCACCGCCACTTGTTTTTTTAAACATGCCCTCATTTAAATTGCATTGGAGTAGAGGCAGCACGGTGGCTCAGTGGTTAGCACAGTAGCCTTGCAGCGCTGGGGTCCTGGGTTCAACTCCCACTAAGGGCAAAAAATCAATTGCATTGCAGTGAATTACATAGCATTGGGTCGGCGCAGGGGGCGTGGCTCGCCGGCTTAAGCCTGGTATGATTGGCCACGTGCATTGAATGGGGGCGGGGCTTACCGGCTTTAGCCTGGTACAGTTGACAACACGCAATGCTTACTGCCACCTCTTCAGCAGACGCAACACTTCGTTACCTTTTGCGCTGGGGCCGCTGTTACTTCTCATGGCATAGCACCGCCATTTGTTTTATTGAACATGCCCGCGCGATGGTGGCGTGGCTTACCGGCTTAAGCCCGGTACAGTCGGCAACTTGCAGTGCATTGCATAGCGTCGGTGCCGGGGGCGGGGCTTACCGCGATGGGGGCGGGGCTTACCGGCTTAAGCCCGGTACAGTCGGCAATTTGCAGTGCAGTTGCGTAGCGTCGGTGCCGGGGGGCGGGGCTTACCGCGATGGGGCGGGGCTTACCGGCTTAAGCCCGGTACAGTCGGCAACTTGCAGTGCATTGCATAGCGTCGGTGCCGGGGGCGGGGCTTACCGGCTTAAGCCCGGTACAGTCGGCAACTTGCAGTGCATTGCATAGCGTCGGTGCCGGGGGCGGGGCTTACCGGCTTAAGCCCGGTACAGTCGGCAACTTGCAGTGCATTGCGTAGCGTCGGTGCCGGGGGCGGGGCTTACCGCGATGGGGCGGGGCTTACCGGCTTAAGCCCGGTACAGATGGAAACATGCAGTGCATTGCATAGCGTCGGTGCCGGGGGCGGGGCTTACCGCGATGGGGCGGGGCTTACCGGCTTAAGCCCTGTACAGTAGGCAACACACAGTGCATTGCGTAGCGTCGGTGCCGGGGGCGGGGCTTACCGCCATGGGGGCGGGGCTTACCGCGTCATGCCAGGTACAGTGTGCAACTATGGCAACATGCAATGCTTACTGTCACCTTTTCAGCAGACGCAACCCATCATTTCCTTTGGCGCTGAAGCGGCTGCTACTTTTCATAACATAGCACCGCCACTTGTTTTTTTAAACATGCCCTCATTTAAATTGCATTGGAGTAGAGGCAGCACGGTGGTTCAGTGGTTAGCACAGTAGCCTTGCAGCGCTGGGGTCCTGGGTTCAACTCCCACTAAGGGCAAAAAACCAATTGCATTGCAGTGAATTACATAGCATTGGGTCGGCGCAGGGGGCGTGGCTCGCCGGCTTAAGCCTGGTATGATTGGCCACGTGCATTGGGTGGGGGCGGGGCTTACCGGCTTTAGCCTGGTACAGTAGACAACACGCAATGCTTACTGCCACCTCTTCAGCAGACGCAACACTTCGTTACCTTTTGCGCTGGGGCCGCTGTTACTTCTCATGGCATAGCACCGCCATTTGTTTTATTGAACATGCCCGCGCGATGGGGGCGTGGCTTACCGGCTTAAGCCCGGTACAGTCGGCAACTTGCAGTGCATTGCATAGCGTCGGTGCCGGGGGGGGGGCTTACCGCGTTGGGGGCGGGGCTTACCGGCTTAAGCCCGGTACAGTCGGCAATTTGCAGTGCGTTGCGTAGCGTCGGTGCCGGGGGGCGGGGCTTACCGCGATGGGGCGGGGCTTACCGGCTTAAGCCCGGTACAGTCGGCAACTATACAGTGCATTGCGATAGCGTCGGTGCCGGGGGCGGGGCTTACCGGCCATGGGGGCGGGGCTTATCGCGTCATGCCAGGTACAGTGTGCAACTATGGCAACATGCAATGCTTTACTGTCACCTTTTCAGCAGAACGCAACCCATCATTTCCTTTGGCGCTGAAGCGGCTGCTACTTTTCATAACATAGCACCGCCACTTGTTTTTTTAAACATGCCCTCATTTAAATTGCATTGGAGTAGAGGCAGCACGGTGGCTCAGTGGTTAGCACAGTAGCCTTGCAGCGCTGGGGTCCTGGGTTCAACTCCCACTAAGGGCAAAAAATCCAATTGCATTGCAGTGAATTACATAGCATTGGGTCGGCGCAGGGGGCGTGGCTCGCCGGCTTAAGCCTGGTATGATTGGCCACGTGCATTGGGTGGGGGCGGGGCTTACCGGCTTTAGCCTGGTACAGTTGACAACACGCAATGCTTACTGCCACCTCTTCAGCAGACGCAACACTTCGTTACCTTTTGCGCTGGGGCCGCTGTTACTTCTCATGGCATAGCACCGCCATTTGTTTTATTGAACATGCCCGCGCGATGGGGGCGTGGCTTACCGGCTTAAGCCCGGTACAGTCGGCAACTTGCAGTGCATTGCATAGCGTCGGTGCCGGGGGCGGGGCTTACCGCGATGGGGGCGGGGCTTACCGGCTTAAGCCCGGTACAGTCGGCAATTTGCAGTGCGTTGCGTAGCGTCGGTGCCGGGGGGCGGGGCTTACCGCGATGGGGCGGGGCTTACCGGCTTAAGCCCGGTACAGTCGGCAACACACAGTGCATTGCGTAGCGTCGGTGCCGGGGGCGGGGCTTACCGCCATGGGGGCGGGGCTTATCGCGTCATGCCAGGTACAGTGTGCAACTATGGCAACATGCAATGCTTACTGTCACCTTTTCAGCAGACGCAACCCATCATTTCCTTTGGCGCTGAAGCGGCTGCTACTTTTCATAACATAGCACCGCCACTTGTTTTTTTAAACATGCCCTCATTTAAATTGCATTGGAGTAGAGGCAAGCACGGTGGCTCAGTGGTTAGCACAGTAGCCTTGCAGCGCTGGGGTCCTGGGTTCAACTCCCACTAAGGGCAAAAAACTCAATTGCATTGCAGTGAATTACATAGCATTGGGTCGGCGCAGGGGGCGTGGCTCGCCGGCTTAAGCCTGGTATGATTGGCCACGTGCATTGGGTGGGGGCGGGGCTTACCGGCTTTAGCCTGGTACAGTTGACAACACGCAATGCTTACTGCCACCTCTTCAGCAGACGCAACACTTCGTTACCTTTTGCGCTGGGGCCGCTGTTACTTCTCATGGCATAGCACCGCCATTTGTTTTATTGAACATGCCCGCGCGATGGGGGCGTGGCTTACCGGCTTAAGCCCGGTACAGTCGGCAACTTGCAGTGCATTGCATAGCGTCGGTGCCGGGGGCGGGGCTCACCGCGATGGGGGCGGGGCTTACCGGCTTAAGCCCGGTACAGTCGGCAATTTGCAGTGCGTTGCGTAGCGTCGGTGCCGGGGGGGCGGGGCTTACCGCGATGGGGCGGGGCTTACCGGCTTAAGCCCGGTACAGTCGGCAACTTGCAGTGCATTGCATAGCGTCGGTGCCGGGGGCGGGGCTTACCGGCTTAAGCCCGGTACAGTCGGCAACTTGCAGTGCATTGCATAGCGTCGGTGCCGGGGGCGGGGCTTACCGGCTTAAGCCCGGTACAGTCGGCAACTTGCAGTGCATTGCGTAGCGTCGGTGCCGGGGGCGGGGCTTACCGCGATGGGGCGGGGCTTACCGGCTTAAGCCCGGTACAGATGGAAACATGCAGTGCATTGCATAGCGTCGGTGCCGGGGGCGGGGCTTACCGCGATGGGGCGGGGCTTACCGGCTTAAGCCCTGTACAGTAGGCAACACACAGTGCATTGCGTAGCGTCGGTGCCGGGGGCGGGGCTTACCGCCATGGGGGCGGGGCTTACCGCGTCATGCCAGGTACAGTGTGCAACTATGGCAACATGCAATGCTTACTGTCACCTTTTCAGCAGACGCAACCCATCATTTCCTTTGGCGCTGAAGCGGCTGCTACTTTTCATAACATAGCACCGCCACTTGTTTTTTTAAACATGCCCTCATTTAAATTGCATTGGAGTAGAGGCAGCACGGTGGTTCAGTGGTTAGCACAGTAGCCTTGCAGCGCTGGGGTCCTGGGTTCAACTCCCACTAAGGGCAAAAAACCAATTGCATTGCAGTGAATTACATAGCATTGGGTCGGCGCAGGGGGCGTGGCTCGCCGGCTTAAGCCTGGTATGATTGGCCACGTGCATTGGGTGGGGGCGGGGCTTACCGGCTTTAGCCTGGTACAGTTGACAACACGCAATGCTTACTGCCACCTCTTCAGCAGACGCAACACTTCGTTACCTTTTGCGCTGGGGCCGCTGTTACTTCTCATGGCATAGCACCGCCATTTGTTTTATTGAACATGCCCGCGCGATGGGGGCGTGGCTTACCGGCTTAAGCCCGGTACAGTCGGCAACTTGCAGTGCATTGCATAGCGTCGGTGCCGGGGGCGGGGCTTACCGCGATGGGGGCGGGGCTTACCGGCTTAAGCCCGGTACAGTCGGCAATTTGCAGTGCGTTGCGTAGCGTCGGTGCCGGGGGGCGGGGCTTACCGCGATGGGGCGGGGCTTACCGGCTTAAGCCCGGTACAGTCGGCAACTTGCAGTGCATTGCATAGCGTCGGTGCCGGGGGCGGGGCTTACCGGCTTAAGCCCGGTACAGTCGGCAACTTGCAGTGCATTGCATAGCGTCGGTGCCGGGGGCGGGGCTTACCGGCTTAAGCCCGGTACAGTCGGCAACTTGCAGTGCATTGCGTAGCGTCGGTGCCGGGGGCGGGGCTTACCGCGATGGGGCGGGGCTTACCGGCTTAAGCCCGGTACAGATGGAAACATGCAGTGCATTGCATAGCGTCGGTGCCGGGGGCGGGGCTTACCGCGATGGGGCGGGGCTTACCGGCTTAAGCCCTGTACAGTCGGCAACACTCAGTGCATTGCGTATCGTCGGTGCCGGGGGCGGGGCTTACCGCCATGGGGGCGGGGCTTACCGCGTCATGCCAGGTACAGTGTGCAACTATGGTAACATGCAATGCTTACTGTCACCTCTTTCAGCAGACGCAACCCATCATTTCCTTTGGCGCTGAAGCGGCTGCTACTTTTCATAACATAGCACCGCCACTTGTTTTTTTAAACATGCCCTCATTTAAATTGCATTGGAGTAGAGGCAGCACGGTGGTTCAGTGGTTAGCACAGTAGCCTTGCAGCGCTGGGGTCCTGGGTTCAACTCCCACTAAGGGCAAAAAACCAATTGCATTGCAGTGAATTACATAGCATTGGGTCGGCGCAGGGGGCGTGGCTCGCCGGCTTAAGCCTGGTATGATTGGCCACGTGCATTGGGTGGGGGCGGGGCTTACCGGCTTTAGCCTGGTACAGTTGACAACACGCAATGCTTACTGCCACCTCTTCAGCAGACGCAACACTTCGTTACCTTTTGCGCTGGGGCCGCTGTTACTTCTCATGGCATAGCACCGCCATTTGTTTTATTGAACATGCCCGCGCGATGGGGGCGTGGCTTACCGGCTTAAGCCCGGTACAGTCGGCAACTTGCAGTGCATTGCATAGCGTCGGTGCCGGGGGCGGGGCTTACCGCGATGGGGGCGGGGCTTACCGGCTTAAGCCCGGTACAGTCGGCAATTTGCAGTGCGTTGCGTAGCGTCGGTGCCGGGGGGCGGGGCTTACCGCGATGGGGCGGGGCTTACCGGCTTAAGCCCGGTACAGTCGGCAACTTGCAGTGCATTGCATAGCGTCGGTGCCGGGGGCGGGGCTTACCGGCTTAAGCCCGGTACAGTCGGCAACTTGCAGTGCATTGCATAGCGTCGGTGCCGGGGGCGGGGCTTACCGCCTTAAGCCCGGTACAGTCGGCAACTTGCAGTGCATTGCGTAGCGTCGGTGCCGGGGGCGGGGCTTACCGCGATGGGGCGGGGGCTTACCGGCTTAAGCCCGGTACAGATGGAAACATGCAGTGCATTGCATAGCGTCGGTGCCGGGGGCGGGGCTTACCGCGATGGGGCGGGGCTTACCGGCTTAAGCCCTGTACAGTCGGCAACACACAGTGCATTGCGTAGTGTCGGTGCCGGGGGCGGGGCTTACCGCCATGGGGGCGGGGCTTACCGCGTCATGCCAGGTACAGTGTGCAACTATGGTAACATGCAATGCTTACTGTCACCTCTTCAGCAGACGCAACCCATCATTTCCTTTGGCGCTGAAGCGGCTGCTACTTTTCATAACATAGCACCGCCACTTGTTTTTTTAAACATGCCCTCATTTAAATTGCATTGGAGTAGAGGCAGCACGGTGGTTCAGTGGTTAGCACAGTAGCCTTGCAGCGCTGGGGTCCTGGGTTCAACTCCCACTAAGGGCAAAAAACCAATTGCATTGCAGTGAATTACATAGCATTGGGTCGGCGCAGGGGGCGTGGCTCGCCGGCTTAAGCCTGGTATGATTGGCCACGTGCATTGGGTGGGGGCGGGGCTTACCGGCTTTAGCCTGGTACAGTTGACAACACGCAATGCTTACTGCCACCTCTTCAGCAGACGCAACACTTCGTTACCTTTTGCGCTGGGGCCGCTGTTACTTCTCATGGCAATAGCACCGCCATTTGTTTTATTGAACATGCCCGCGCGATGGGGCGTGGCTTACCGGCTTAAGCCCGGTACAGTCGGCAACTTGCAGTGCATTGCATAGCGTCGGTGCCGGGGGCGGGGCTTACCGCGATGGGGGCGGGGCTTACCGGCTTAAGCCCGGTACAGTCGGCAATTTGCAGTGCGTTGCGTAGCGTCGGTGCCGGGGGGCGGGGCTTCCCGCGATGGGGCGGGGCTTACCGGCTTAAGCCCGGTACAGTCGGCAACTTGCAGTGCATTGCATAGCGTCGGTGCCGGGGGCGGGGCTTACCGGCTTAAGCCCGGTACAGTCGGCAACTTGCAGTGCATTGCATAGCGTCGGTGCCGGGGGCGGGGCTTACCGGCTTAAGCCCGGTACAGTCGGCAACTTGCAGTGCATTGCGTAGCGTCGGTGCCGGGGGCGGGGCTTACCGCGATGGGGCGGGGCGTACCGGCTTAAGCCCGGTAACAGATGGAAACATGCAGTGCATTGCATAGCGTCGGTGCCGGGGGGCGGGGCTTACCGCGATGGGGCGGGGCTTACCGGCTTAAGCCCTGTACAGTAGGCAACACACAGTGCATTGCGTAGCGTCGGTGCCGGGGGCGGGGCTTACCGCCATGGGGGCGGGGCTTACCGCGTCATGCCAGGTACAGTGTGCAACTATGGCACATGCAATGCTTACTGTCACCTTTTCAGCAGACGCAACCCATCATTTCCTTTGGCGCTGAAGCGGCTGCTACTTTTCATAACATAGCACCGCCACTTGTTTTTTTAAACATGCCCTCATTTAAATTGCATTGGAGTAGAGGCAGCACGGTGGTTCAGTGGTTAGCACAGTAGCCTTGCAGCGCTGGGGTCCTGGGTTCAACTCCCACTAAGGGCAAAAAACCAATTGCATTGCAGTGAATTACATAGCATTGGGTCGGCGCAGGGGGCGTGGCTCGCCGGCTTAAGCCTGGTATGATTGGCCACGTGCATTGGGTGGGGGCGGGGCTTACCGGCTTTAGCCTGGTACAGTTGACAACACGCAATGCTTACTGCCACCTCTTCAGCAGACGCAACACTTCGTTACCTTTTGCGCTGGGGCCGCTGTTACTTCTCATGGCATAGCACCGCCATTTGTTTATTGAACATGCCCGCGCGATGGGGGCGTGGCTTACCGGCTTAAGCCCGGTACAGTCGGCAACTTGCAGTGCATTGCATAGCGTCGGTGCCGGGGGCGGGGCTTACCGCGATGGGGGCGGGGCTTACCGGCTTAAGCCCGGTACAGTCGGCAATTTGCAGTGCGTTGCGTAGCGTCGGTGCCGGGGGGCGGGGCTTACCGCGATGGGGCGGGGCTTACCGGCTTAAGCCCGGTACAGTCGGCAACTTGCAGTGCATTGCATAGCGTCGGTGCCGGGGGCGGGGCTTACCGGCTAAGCCCGGTACAGTCGGCAACTTGCAGTGCATTGCATAGCGTCGGTGCCGGGGCGGGGCTTACCGGCTTAAGCCCGGTACAGTCGGCAACTTGCAGTGCATTGCGTAGCGTCGGTGCCGGGGGCGGGGCTTACCGCGATGGGGCGGGGCTTACCGGCTTAAGCCCGGTACAGATGGAAACATGCAGTGCATTGCATAGCGTCGGTGCCGGGGGCGGGGCTTACCGCGATGGGGCGGGGCTTACCGGCTTAAGCCCTGTACAGTAGGCAACACACAGTGCATTGCATAGCGTCGGTGCCGGGGGCGGGGCTTACCGCGTTGGGGCGGGGCTTACCGCGTCATGCCAGGTACAGTGTGCAACTATGGCAACATGCAATGCTTACTGTCACCTTTTCAGCAGACGCAACCCATCATTTCCTTTGGCGCTGAAGCGGCTGCTACTTTTCATAACATAGCACCGCCACTTGTTTTTTAAACATGCCCTCATTTAAATTGCATTGGAGTAGAGGCAGCACGGTGGTTCAGTGGTTAGCACAGTAGCCTTGCAGCGCTGGGGTCCTGGGTTCAACTCCCACTAAGGGCAAAAAACCAATTGCATTGCAGTGAATTACATAGCATTGGGTCGGCGCAGGGGGCGTGGCTCGCCGGCTTAAGCCTGGTATGATTGGCCACGTGCATTGGGTGGGGGCGGGGCTTACCGGCTTTAGCCTGGTACAGTTGACAACACGCAATGCTTACTGCCACCTCTTCAGCAGACGCAACACTTCGTTACCTTTTGCGCTGGGGCCGCTGTTACTTCTCATGGCATAGCACCGCCATTTGTTTTATTGAACATGCCCGCGCGATGGGGGCGTGGCTTACCGGCTTAAGCCCGGTACAGTCGGCAACTTGCAGTGCATTGCATAGCGTCGGTGCCGGGGGCGGGGCTTACCGCGATGGGGGCGGGGCTTACCGGCTTAAGCCCGGTACAGTCGGCAATTTGCAGTGCGTTGCGTAGCGTCGGTGCCGGGGGGCGGGGCTTACCGCGATGGGGCGGGGCTTACCGGCTTAAGCCCGGTACAGTCGGCAACTTGCAGTGCATTGCATAGCGTCGGTGCCGGGGGCGGGGCTTACCGGCTTAAGCCCGGTACAGTCGGCAACTTGCAGTGCATTGCATAGCGTCGGTGCCGGGGGCGGGGCTTACCGGCTTAAGCCCGGTACAGTCGGCAACTTGCAGTGCATTGCGTAGCGGCGGTGCCGGGGGCGGGGCTTACCGCGATGGGGCGGGGCTTACCGGCTTAAGCCCGGTACAGATGGAAACATGCAGTGCATTGCATAGCGTCGGTGCCGGGGGCGGGGCTTACCGCGATGGGGCGGGGCTTACCGGCTTAAGCCCTGTACAGTAGGCAACAAACAGTGCATTGCGTAGCGTCGGTGCCGGGGGCGGGGCTTACCGCCATGGGGGCGGGGCTTACCGCGTCATGCCAGGTACAGTGTGCAACTATGGCAACATGCAATGCTTACTGTCACCTTTTCAGCAGACGCAACCCATCATTTCCTTTGGCGCTGAAGCGGCTGCTACTTTTCATAACATAGCACCGCCACTTGTTTTTTTAAACATGCCCTCATTTAAATTGCATTGGAGTAGAGGCAGCACGGTGGTTCAGTGGTTAGCACAGTAGCCTTGCAGCGCTGGGGTCCTGGGTTCAACTCCCACTAAGGGAAAAAAACCAATTGCATTGCAGTGAATTACATAGCATTGGGTCGGCGCAGGGGGCGTGGCTCGCCGGCTTAAGCCTGGTATGATTGGCCACGTGCATTGGGTGGGGGCGGGGCTTACCGGCTTTAGCCTGTACAGTTGACAACACGCAATGCTTACTGCCACCTCTTCAGCAGACGCAACACTTCGTTACCTTTTGCGCTGGGGCCGCTGTTACTTCTCATGGCATAGCACCGCCATTTGTTTTATTGA
>NW_027210568.1:0-63469 GCF_027789765.1 Dendropsophus ebraccatus
AAACTTCGCCACTGCAGGAAACTATTCGTGGCCGTCGGTTTGCGGTAGATTTTGGTTGAAAGGTCACCGTTATGTTCGATTGAGATTGTGAGGTCCAAAAAAATTTATCCTATCTGGATGGATTTCACTGGTCAGGGTAAGGGCTATCTCATTGGAGTTGAGACTTTTCACAAAATCATTGAAGAGCTTTACATCTCCGTCCCATAGCAAAAGGACATCATCGATGTAACGCCCCCAAAATAGTATATGGTCGGTATATTGTTGTTGGTTATCACCGAAGACGTGGATTGCCTCCCACCAACCCAGATAGAGATTGGCGTAGGTGGGGGCACAGCTTGTACCCATTGCAGTACCAGTTTTCTGTAGATAAAATTTCTTATCAAAGATGAAGTAATTATGTTCCAACAGACATTGAAGTAATTGAAGTATGAATTTGTTGTGAGGCAGAAAGGTATTACCCCTACTAGAGAGAAAATAATCCACTGCTTTAATGCCATGTTCATGTTTTATACTGGTGTACAGGGCTTCCACGTCTAAACTGGCTAGCATTACCCCTGTGGTGACGGATGTTTCCTGTAGTTTTTTGACTGTGGCAGTTGTATCTTTTATATACGATGGTAGTGTTTCCACAAAGGGAGCCAAAACTTGGTCCACGTATTTACTTATCCCTTCAGTTAGACAATTATTTCCTGAGACTATCGGACGTCCAGGTATTGGTATTCTTTGTTTGTGAATTTTTGGAAGGGCGTAAAAAGTGGCTAGAGTGGGGACCGGGTTATACATGACTTTAAATTCTAGATCGGATATCAATCTTTTCCCTTTTGCTTCCATCAGTAGGTTTTTGAGTTCAGTTAGGAATAGTTTAGAAGGATCGGATCGTAACACTTCATATGTTTGACCGTCTTGTAGTAACCGTAGACACATTTGTTTGTATTCTTCTTTATCCATGATTACTAAATTACCTCCTTTGTCAGGTTTTATTTCAATTTGTTGATTTTTGGTCAGATTCTTCAATGCTAGGCTTTCTTGATGAGTAAGATTCCTGTCCTTTTTCTGCATTTTCATCTCTGTTTTTTGTATATCGTTACAGACCAAATTCACAAATTTTTCAATATTGTGAAATGTCACCAATGATGGTGTGAACAAGGATTTTGGTCGTAGGTTCGTAGCTGGTGCAGAGAATTCATATATTCCTGTCTCATTCTCCGTTTGTAATTCGAACAGGGTCTCTATTGCCTCTCTTTCTCTTAGAGGTTTGATGGATTGCTTTGTCTTGTCTTGTCTTGATTGCAATTTTCGAGCGAAGAGGTGAATATCCTTAATCCATGTGAATTTGTCAAAGGAGGGGGTGGGCGTAAATGATAGACCTTTTTCTAATAGTTTGATCTCTACATCTGATAATGTGGTAGAGGATAGATTCATAATTTGTGGTTTATCATTGATTAGTACCTGGGGTTCTTGTATGCCCATTGACTGCGGTCCCTGAGTTGAGCCGGGCCTAAAAAATGACTGGTGATGGGAGGTTGTGTCATAGGTGCGGTAAAGTTTGGTTGTTGTGATATGTGTCCAGATGTGAGTATTGGTGCGTTGTGCATCATGGTATTGACATGTGAGGAGGGTAAAGAGGGCCTTTTAAACATAAGGCGGAAAAAACAAAAACTTTCTCCGTCCTTAAAGGGTTAATAAAATAAATAAATACAAAAGGACAGTGCAATAGTTAAAGGTATTCCATTTAAAAAATACATTTTCATAGGTAAATTTAAAGCGTAACTGTTATTTCAGGGTCATTTTTCTGAAAACAATAAATATCTATAGTACAAGCGATTTTAAGATAGATATTATATATATATATATATATATATATATATATATATACACACACATATATATGACAGTTATGCTTTAATAAAGTAACGGTATCAGCTCACAGAAATCAGTAATACTTCTGTGTAGTGTGGTCATCCAGGCACAGGAGCACGTGACTCAAAATATTGGGGGCCGTATCCCGTATAATCCAATACAGAAAGGTGCAAGTCCACAGGTCATTAAAATCTTCAATGTTTATTCATGATATGTTTATTCATGAAAAAAACAGCATACTAAAACTGCGCAGTCGCGTGAATGGTTGCATAGATGTTCAATAATTCTGGTTTTTAGACGTCTCTTACTAGATCCCATATATTGCATCTTAGATGTAGTACATTCCCCTATATAAACGGTGTAAGTAGTGGCACAGTTAATAAAGGTTTTTATAATAAATGTGCGTCCCATACTACTTGAGATAACCTACGACCTGGATTTAGCATATATACACATTAGGCATCTTGCCATTCCACACCTGAGAAAGGAGCAAGTGGGTTGCCAATTTCCATCATGTTTCTTGCTCTCCCTACAGAGGGTGCTCGGGGACAGCAAATTACCCAGTGTTTGTCCTCTTATTTCCACACATCTCACTCCGGCCGAAAGGACTTGTTTACACTTTGCATCCTGGAATAAAATAGTGTCAGGAATCGAGCCACCTGCTATGTTTACTTTTTGTTTTGAATGTAGCCGCGGCCGGCGCTTCACCATGCCCGGTCGTTCGGCATAAGGTGAACCCTTGATGGTGACTGACAGCTGACCTAGCCAGTTAGCACCTACATTCCTGTCCACTATAAATCCCAGCCCCTGGTCCTATCCCATTGCCTGTGATAGCACCTTGTGCCTTCACCTAGTGTTGTCCTCACAATTTTGGCTACCTTCGCTGTCTGTGTGTTGACCTAGTATCTGACCATTCTCTATTGTGTTTGTTTGTCTTGTCTTGTTTTGTGTTTCACCTATTCAGTGTAAGGATTGTCGACCAGTTGTCCACAGTAACCTTTAGTACTGTTTGTGGCAAGTAGGTAGGGACAGTTGGGGTGGGTGCCAGTCTAGGGCTGCACTTGTCACGTGTCTTTCCAGTACTCTACCTGACACATAGGTATGTACCTTAGCACTATTTTATGGATTTCATTAAATTGGGGGCTGTAATTTGTGGAGAATGTGATTGGGTTATCCTTCTGCTTTTTCCTTTGAATTTCAACATTATCTTTGTTTCTGTCCTGCAAATGAGAAGATCTGTTTTCAGATTCTGCAATTCTATGGGCCCTCGCTATAACATGTTCGCTATAACACCTCTTTCTTAATCTTTGTGTAAGATCAAGTGCAGCTTTATTAGATGCAAAGTCATTTGAGCAATTACGGCAAGCTCTGATGAACTCGACGATGATTCTGATGATATATTGTGAGTATGTCATGTGGTTCCTGACCCAGGTTTTCTGTGTGCCCCGGGGCGGCCCCGGTTTTCAGTATAAATATAAAGTTGTATCAGTGTGTATTAAACTTTTCCAGGATTAAGGAGAGAAAGGAAAAGGCTGCACATCCCATCTGTGGCTGACACTAATGCCGCTAGGCCTATATTAAAAATCAACACCAGAGTGTCTGTATATGATTTGATTAAGCCATAATAGCCCATGTACCAAAGTGCAGGTCCTCTGATTCACACGGGTCCCTACGCTAACTCCACACCGTATTGGTCAGTGACCGCCACCCCCGCAAAGCGTGCATGTGCAGGGAAGGGTGGCCATGGAACGGCCCTGCAACCCCCATGTCACAGGACCAGACCCAAAAAGTCCCAGCAGAACCCGGCCAGCACCACCGGCGGGGAAGGCTGCCCCCAAACGACACAAGTATGGATAAGGTATTACACTTACCACTGCTGCTCTCACATAATGGGGAAGACATAACGTACTGACATGTGAACACAGGCATATCCTGCTAATTTTGGTCATGTGGGTTATACAAAGGAGTGCGAGCTGTTCATAGAGGGAGAACTGTAAAACACGGACTGGAGAGAAAGGAACGGCTGCACATCCTATCTGTGGCTGATACTAATGACACTAGGCCTATATTAACCCCTTAGCGACCCATGACGTATCTGATACGTCATGGCGCCGCGGGGGGTGTTCAGAGCGTGGTCCCGCCGGGACCCCGCTCTGAACGGCGCTGATCCCGGCTGACACGTGCAGCCGGGCAGTGCCTCTGTTAGCCGGCGCGGGTCCCGTTGCCGCGCCGGCTAATTAAACACTTCAATGCAGCTGTCAAACCTGACAGCTGCATTGAAGTGCTTTATGCACAACATCCCTGGTGTCTAGTGGGTCGGATCTCCCCCCCGCGATGCGATCGCGGGGGGGAGATCCGTTCTTCTGGCCGTGCCGGGCCTCAGCGTCGGAATGACGCTGATCCCGGCTCGGCAGTAGATTGCTATGGCCTGCAGCAGGCCATAGCAATCTATGACCGATCTCATGGATCTTTGCTGTGTATATACACAGCATTGATCTCTATGAGAGATCAGTGCTATGTATATACAAGCCCCCCAGGGGGCTTCTAGTCCATGTAAAAAAAAAGTAAAAAAGTGTTTTTATTAATAAAAAATCCCCTCCCCTAATAAAAGTCCAAATCACCCCCCTTTTCCCATTTTATAAATATAAATTAATAAATAAATAAATAAACATATTTAGTATCGCCGCGCGCGTAATCGCCCGAACTATTAATTAATCACATTCCTGATCTCGCACGGTAAACGGCGTAAGCGCAAAAAAATCCCAAAGTGCAAAATTGCGCATTTTTGGTCGCATCAAATCCAGAAAAAATTTTATAAAAAGCGATCAAAAAGTCGTATATGCGCAATCAAGGTACCGGTAGAAAGAACGCATCATGGCGCAAAAAACTGACACCTGACACAGCCCCATAGACCAAAGGATAAAAGCGCTATAAGCCTGGGAATGGAGCGATTTTAAGTGACATATATTTGTTAACAATGGTTTGAATTTTTTACAGGCCATCCGATACAATATAAGTTATACATGTTATATATCATAGTAATCGTAACGACTTGAGAAACATGCATAACAAGTCAGTTTTACCATAGGGCGAACGGCGTAAATGCAAAACTCCCCGAAATCAAAACAAATTCGTTTTTTTTTTCAATTTGACAGCGCAAATGATTTTTTTCCGGTTTCACAACATATTTTATGGAAAAATTATGCCTGTAATTGCAAAGTACAATTGGTTTCGCAAAAAATAAGCACTCATATAAGTCTCTAGGTGAAAAAATGCAAGCGCTATGGACTTTTAAACATAAAATGGAAAAAGCAAAAGCGCAAAAAACGAAAATTGGCTTGGACCTTAAGGGGTTAAAAATCAATACCAGAGTGTGTGTATATTATTTGATCAAGCTATAATAGCCCCGTGTACCAACGTGCAGGTCCTCTGGTTAACACGGGTCCCTACGCTAACTCCACACCATATCGGTCAGTGACCGCCACCCCCGTGTGGGGCATTTTGGGTTTGGTCTTGTGACAGTGTGGTTGCAGGGCACTTCCATGGCCTCACTTCCCAGCATGTGCACGCCTTGCGGGGGAGGCAGTCGCTGACTGACACGGTACAGAGTTAGCGTAGGGACCCGTGTGAACTAGGATACCTGCATGTGGTACAAGAGGCGTATTGGTTTGATCAAATCGTATACCAAATTCCTGGTGTTTGTTTTTAAAGTAGTTTAGCGGCTTTAGTATCAGCCATAAGTGTGAGGTGCAGCTGCACCCTTCTCTCCATTTCACATTTTCATAGGTGCTGCATATGGGTAGAAACATGGAAAGTTATTTTTGAGTGGAATACCTCTTTAATGTTATGTATTGGTCGAATATAAGGAAGTAAACTTTCGGTCACATGACACTTGCTTTTGAAGTAAGCTCTAAGATAGGAGTCTGCCATGTCCACAGTCTGGCTAAGAACCAATTTTTGCAAAGCTACAAAACCTAGGTTAGTCTACAGTTAGTTCTCAGTCCTGTCTCTGTTGCAGGCAGTGATAACACACAATGCTCACAATTAGTTATGTTAGGAAGAAAAAAGATGGCTATAGATTGAGCAGATGGCTATGGATTGAGCTAATAACAAGGTGTAGGTTTCAAAGGTCAATGGAAAGATCTCTGTAATTATCTATTTGTACCCAAGACTGCAACTATAAAAGGCATCCACTACAACTAGAGGAGTGAATGTTTCTAGACAAACATATAACAGGGTCATTTGCTGTATGAGCAGTGAAACCTTGTAACTCACTACCTGAGGAAGTTTTTCATAATAATTCATTAAAAGAGTTCAAAAAGGTATCTGGATGCCTTTCCTAGGAATAAAAATATTAAAGTTGCGGGTACTAGATTATAAGGTTATTTATCAAGAAATGTAGTTTGATTGTCATAATGACTACAGTTTCTTATGAAGTTAATAAAATGTTACCAGACCCTGAAATTCATGGTATTTTTTTCAGCTTTGTAAATTATGGGGAAGATTTATCAAGATGCAAATCAAATCTTAATGAATTTCCTTAAAACAGTCAAAACTATAGAAGCTACAATACTGGAACTGTTATAGGAGGGCGAATTTATTAAAAGCATGTTGTAAAAGTTTTAGGCTGCTGCAAAGGATTGGGAATTTCTTCTTTTTTTTATGAAGGTACTGCACACTCTTCAATTGGGGGGGGGAGGGGAGAGATACAGTGCTATGATGAACGGAGAGGATAAAGCAGGGGCTCAGTCTTGGACTCATACTGCAGAAGAGCATATGTGGCCAGGTGATGATTCTAATTTTGGACGCTCAAGTCTCTAACAGCAACCACATTTGGTATTTGTCAAAATTGTGAGATGAGCAATCTAGTCTTATATGAAAATATCCACCACATTACTTTATAAAAAGTTCTCTTTGTATTACTAAGTATTGGATATGCCTAACGTAAAACATTTCACCTCAAAAACGCAATGCACATTGTAAGGCTGGGTTCACAGTGTATAACACCGGCTGTTCTGTGACCCAACCGGGTCACAGAATGGCCTGTGTTAGTAAAGATCATTCCAGCCGATACTACAGTACCGGCCGGATGATCTACATTTCTGTTAAACTCGGATGCGGACGCACAATTGAGAGTGCTGCCGGAGCTGCACTTTCCATTGTGTGAACTGAATGAATAGCGTAACTGTACAAAACTGACCTGTCAGATTTTTATGCGGAAAGCAATGGCGATTGGTGCTGTCCGAGACAGCACCAATCGCCATTAGTGTCCCCACCAAAGATGGCGCCGATGCCACCCCCACGATCGCCGTGATAGGCCGGCCAGTACCCATCATGGCGATCGAACTGTAAAAAAAACAGTTTTGTCGCGTTCTGCACCCCTCAGCTAGGTAGCTGAGGGGTGCAGAACAGGTGTGTGTGGTGCATGTGTACCATACTCACCTGATCTGGGCGTCCGGAGCGACGATCTGCGGTCCGTCCTCGCGTCTTCTTCGCTTCACTTCCGGGTTCGGTCGTCCAGCGGCGGAAATCTTCGGAAACGCTCGGGTCCTCGGGTTCTGCGAGTCTCAGCAATCTCTGGCAGCGTCGCTCTACTGCCCCCTAGTGGCTGATCAGTGAATATCATTCACTGATCAGTTGCTTTGGGTTAAAAAGATTTATTTATTTATTTTTTTTTTTTCATTTTTTTTTTCTTTATCTTTTTTTGCGCCCTAACGCCGCTGATCAGCAACTCCCCCTTATGGCGTAGGGGCGTTTTTCCCCCCTATATCCTACCGCCACTGGCTGCTGATAAGTGCCGCACATAAGTGCGGCATTTATCAGCAGCTCCTTTCTTGGCAAAGGGATATTTTTTCTTACTGTCAAAAAAAAACACATAAAAAACACTACACTACACTATATGAAATAAAGTTTTACACTACACCACTACACATTTACATACCCCATATACCAATCCCCGTATAAAGATGGCCCCCAAGGTGTTTTCGGACGTATACGTTATTATTGCCTCCGACACCGAAACAGCCAGTGAGGATGAATGGGGGGATCCTTTTTTCCTCCATTCATCCTCATCATCCAGTGACGTGTCTGGGGGTAGCTTAGCGTACGCTGCCCCCCAGACAAGTCTTTTCCGCCAGTACCCTCCCAATTCTACAAACTCTGTGAGCGTACCTCAGGGTACACTTACAGATCCAGGGTACGTGCACACTGCGGAATGGCATAGGATAACCCTTTGTGCATTCTGCAGCTGGCACCCGCCGGCAGACTGATGCGGGCACACGTCTCCACCCGTGTCATAGACTCCATTCTAGGCAATAGCGGATTCCGTCGTCCGTCCAAAGAATGAACACATTGGACAGAGGGCAGAATCCACCCGTGCATATAATGGAGTGTGACACGAGCGGAGAAGCGCGCCTCCATCAGTCCGCCGGCGGGTGCCAGCTGCGGAATGCACAAAGGGTTATCCTTCTCCATTCCGCAGTGTGCACATACCCTTAGAGTGTATGAAGGAAGGGACACCCAAATCCACCCCCAGATGCCCCCCCCAATCCTCCGAGTTAGTGGGAAGATCGTTCGTGAACTGATCTTCCCACTGCTAAAGGTTACCACCTGTAACTTTTATACCAGCACCCCCTCTTTCGGTCCCTCGTTGCCTGAGCTACTGTAGCTTGCAACACGATCCGTAAATATCAGAAGTAGTAATAAAGCCCTAATATTTAGTAGCCATGGAGCGGACCCAGCGCTTCTGGATATGAAGGACCCCGTATCGCACCAGGACAACATTTTCCAGGTGATGTCCCCCACACTGGAGAACGGGAGACCCCAGAAGAAGTGCAGAGTGTGGCGTAACAGGGGGATCAGGAAGGACACCATTTTCCAGTGTGACACCTGTCCTGATCCCCCCGGCCTCTGCATACTGGATCGCTTCAAGGCGTACCACATGTCATTGGAGTTCTACATTATCTAAATTCTTTCCCTTATTACTATTTCAGGGGTCACATTGATCCAGGGATTATTCTGATTGCCATTATGGAGTCTGGAAGGAATTTTTCCCCTGTGATGAGGCTACTGTCGTCTGCCTCACGAGGGTTTTTTGCCTTCCTCTGGATCAACACAGGTTGAATTTGATGGACACCTGTCATTTTTTAACCTTATAAACTAATAATTGGCCTAATACCCCCAAATATATTAGAATGGTCCCTTTTCCCCAGCTAAGTAGGTATGGCCGCCATTCCCATTAGAGGATGCCATGATGCAATTACAAAGCCTCTGTGCGGCCAGGACAGTAGAAACCCCCCACAATTGACCCCATTCTGGAAACTACACCCCATAAGGAATCTAATGAGGGGGGTAGTGGGGATATGGCCCCCTGGTGACGGCTACATTTGGGCCATGAAAATGAAAAAAAAAATGTTTTATTTTCATGGCACATGTTCCACTTATATGCCCGTCACCAGTGGGGTGCATATGCTCACTGTACCCCTTCTTGGATTCCTTATGGGGTGTAGTTTCCAGAATGGGGTCACTTGTGGGGGGTTTCTACTGTCCTGGCAGCACAGGAGCTTTGTAATTGCGACATGGCCTCCATCCTCCATTTCAGCCTCTAAATGGCGCTCTGTCCCTTTGGTGGCTTGCCCTGTGCCCATATGGCACATTATATCCACATGTGGGGTATTTTCGTACTTAGGGGAAATTAACCTACACGTTTTGTGTTCACTTTCTTTTTTAACCCCTTGTGGAAAAGGAAAAAATCAAAGCTAATCCAACATTTAGTGTAAAAAATGTTAAATTTTTACACTAAATCATTGATCTTGTCTTGATTTTTTCATTTTCACAAGGGGTTAAAAGATAAAAAAAATACTAAATGTGTAGAGAAATTTTCCCTGAGTATGGAAATACCCGACATGTGGACATCAAGCGCCATGCGGGTGCAGGGTAAGCCTCCGAAGGGAAGGAGCGCCATTTGGCTTTTTGAGGCTGGATTTGGCTGGAATGGATTTCGAGGGGCCATGTTGCATTTAAAAGAGCCCTGTGTTGCCAAGACAGTTGAACCCCCCCACAAGTGACCATTATGGAAACTACACCCCTCAGGGAATGAAACAAGGGGTGTAGTGAGCATATGGACCCCACTGGTGACGGGCACAAATGTGGAACAATATGGCGTGAAAATGAAATATTACATTTTTTACACTATAATGTTGATTTAGCCTTAAATTTTTCATTTTCACAAGGGGTTAAAAGAGAAGAAAACACACAAAATGTGTAGAGCAATTCCCCCTGAGTCCGTAAATACCCCACATGTGGACATAAATCGCCATGTGGGCGCAGGGCAAGCCTCTGAAGGGAAGGAGCGCCATATGGATTTTAAAGGCTGGATTTGGCCAGAATGGATGATGAACGCCATGTCGCATTTACAGAGCCCTCGTGCTGCCAAAACACTGGAAACGCCCCACAAGTGACCCCATTCTGGAAACTACACCCCTCAAGGGATCTAACAAGGGGTGCAGTGAGGATATGAACCCCTTGATGAAATTGATGAAAATGAAATTTTTCCCTTTCACGTCACATTGTTCCACATTTGTGCCCGTCACCAGTGGGGTCCATACGCTCACTGAACCCCTTGTTAGATTCCTTGAGGGGTGTAGTTTCCAGAATAGGGTCACTTGTGGGGGGTTTCCAGTGTTTTGGCAGCACGAGGGCTCTGTGAATGCGACGTGGCCCTTGAAATCCATTCCAGTAAAATCCAGCTTGCAAAGGCCAATTGGCGCTCCTTCCCTTTGGAGGCTCATCCTGCACACGCTTGGCACTTTATGTCCACATGTGGGGTATTTCTGTACTCGGGAGAAACTGCGCTACACGTTTCGTGTTTTTTTTTTTTTTGTCCCCTTGTAAAAATGAAAAATGAAGGCTAGAACAACATTTTAGTATAAAAAAATAGAATTTTTCCTTTTTTACACCACATTGTTCTGAAAATCTGTGAAGCAACTGTGGGGTCCAAATGCTCACCGCACCCCTTGTTAGATTCCTTGAGGGGTGTAGTTTTCTAAATGGTGTCCGTTTAGGGGTGTTTTTAATGTTTTCGCACCCCAGAGCCTCTGCCAACCTGAAGTGGTACGGTCAAAAATAACCAAATATAGCGGAGGCGTTGAAATTCACTGGGCGCTCCTTTATATCTGAGGCTTGTGGTTGCGTCAAATAGCGCAATAGGGCCACATATGGGGTATTTCTATAAACTGCAGAAACGGGGCAATCAATATTGGGGTGCATTTCTCTGCTAATAGGTTTATCATTATGAAAGATATTGGATTACAATAAAATCTCTGCACAGAAAATAAAAATTTTCTAATTTCTTACACACTTAGCTTTTATTTCTGTGACTGACTGTGAGTTTGGGGGGTGCAGTTTCTGAAATGGGGTGCTTTGTGGGGCTTTCTAACATACAGGCCCCTCAAATACACTTTAAACCTGAACAGGTCCCTGAAAATATCTGATTTTGAAATTTTACAGAAAATTTGGAATATTGCTGCTAATGTTTTAAGCTTTCTATTGTCTAAAAAAAATTAAATATAGTTTAATAAATGCTGCCACCATAAAGTAGACATGTTGCTAATGCTATTTAATATATAATTTATGTGGCATAACCATTTTCTGTATAAGCAGGAAGGTTTCAAAGTTGGAAAAATGCATTTTTTCAAAATTTTTCACGTTATTTTGGTGTTTTTCATAAAGATTCGTTATGAGTATCGACTCCATTTTACCAGATATGTAAAGTACAATATGTCACGAGAAAACAATCTCAGAATCAGCCAGATAGGTAAAAGCATCTCGAAGTTATTAATGACTAAAGTGACACTGGTCATATTAATAAAATTTGTCTCTGTCCTTAAGGTCATTTCAGGCTCTGTCCTTAAGGGGTTAAAGTGAAGAATTTCTTTGGATGTGCTGTCTCCTCTACATTTTTGGATACTAAGTACAGATACCTCCTCATAATAGAACCTCCCCCTTACTCCTTATTATATGTGCCTTATTATAATTGGTACGCCAACCTCTACGACACTAAGTGTAGTATGTGGGTTTGTAGTGTCCATGTTTGGTTGTACTTTGGCGGTTTTTCTTTTTGTTACTATAGTAGAGATGACCCTCCCTCACCCAACATTGTCCTAAGCTCTGTATAGGACCCCCAGAACCCCCCCTGATGTCAACTCCCTCAGCACGTATGTACACCAGAGTTCCCCTAGAACTTCATATACCCTCTTCTCTGCACTTTAGAGCCCCGCTCCCCCCAGTCCTGTATACAGCCCTTCTCTCCAGCCCTGCATACAATCCATCTCCCCAGCCCTGTATATATTCCCTCCCCTAGCACTGTACATATCCCCTCCCTCCCAAGCACTGTATATATCTCCTACCCCTAAGCACTGTATATATTCCGCCCCTCCAGCTCCATATATTTACCCTCCCCTAGGGGATTTGCCTATGTGATATTCAAACTGCAGGTATAATATACTGCAGTACAGGGGCATTGCTAGGGTCCTAAAACATCCGGGGCACGGGCCCTCTGAGTGTCGTCATAAACGGTTAGTGAAGGAGCCCAGTGCAGAAGTTAGTAACCCTTAATGACTTCTCCATTAGCCCAGCTCTATTGACGCCACTCATATTACAGTAACTGCGGCTAAGCAGACAGAGGCAGCCACCTGCCCTGGGTTCCTGTCAGCGTCTCTGTCACCAGTAGTGGTACACACCAGTGGTGCACACAAGCAGCTCCTTCACAGCTCCTCCATATTGTAATAATGCCCCTTGCTGTGTACCCTTCACAATACAACAATTAGCTGAGTGCACCTGGGATCAGCGGGTATTTAGTTGGAGGTTCTTGTCTCAGTCAATATAGCAAGCCCCCACGCTCAGAGTCAAATCTTCTCAGAAATGGTTTTACTTGGCAATTTTTCACAATAGACAGTTTCACAAAGTTGAAGAAACATATATCCATATTGTGGTAAATACTTGAAATCAAAGTATTTTAGGAGTGATACCTTTATTGGCCAACAAAAATTGTTAGAGCTGTGAGCTTTCGGAATTCACAAGATCCCTTTGTCAGACAAGTTCACAAATGAATGACTTACAGAAACAGTACAAGATTTTAGGCATGTTACCAACAAGAAGGAAGAAACATCTGTAAATCACCCCCCACCTCCCCACCCCCAACTCACAGATGTCTCTCCCTTCTTGTTTGTGCTGTTTCTGTAAGTCATTCATTTGTGAACTTGCATGACGAAGGGATCTTGTGAATCCCGAAAGCTCACAGCTCTAACAATTTTTTGTTGGCCAATAAAGGTATCACTCCTGAAATACTTTGATTACAAGTATTTACCACAATATGGATTTTTCTGGCTAACATGGTACCATACTATACATTTTTTTTTCTAAGAAATATATATATAACCCATAATGCTCATTCAGCGGACTTCTTTACCTTGTGGATCAACTTTGCTTCTCCTGGAGTTTGTAATCTTCTCCTGAAACGTCCATTCAGCTGCGTGATTGCACGCCTGCAAACTCAAGGAGGAACAGAGTTGATCCACAAGTTAAAGAAGTCTGCCAAATGAGCACTATGGGTGATATACATGTTTTTGCAACTTTATGAAACTGTCTATTGTAAAAAAATTGCCAAGTAAAGGCATTTCTAAGAAGATTTTCTTGCTGTCCCCCCATAGAAACTTTGCCCCCTACTTTGTCCCCTATATAGTAATAATGCACATGTTGTAACCACCATAGTAATAACGACACCAGTTCGATGCTTATTAAAGTTCGAAAAAAAATTCTTAAAAATACAAATAAAAGCTATAGACCAATTTCATTATTGAATGCTGATTTAAAGTGGTGGGCGAAGCTTATTGCATCTAGGATGAAAAATCTCCTACCCCAACTAATTACAGAAGAGCAGACAGGTTTCGTTACGGGCAGGGAAGGTAAATTTAATACCTCAAGAGTACTACATGGCATTCATTTTGCTAAAAGAACCCAAACTCCCTTAGTCCTTCTCGGCACTGATGCTGAGAAGGCATTCGATAGAGTAGCCTGGGATTTTCTCTCAGAATCATTAAAGAGATTTGGATTTCCACTACAATTTATTTCAGCTATAATGTCCCTTTACACTGAACCATCAGCTAGAATCAGGGTAAATGGCACCCTTTCAGATAGGTTCCATATTCGAAACGGTACTAGACAGGGATGCCCATTGTCACCTTCTCTTTTCATCCTAACAATGGAAATACTACTTCAAAAAATTATACAAACTCCCACAATAAAAGGTCTTAAAATTGGCTCTACTACCCATACCACAGCCGCCTTCGCGGATGATTTGTTAATATTTATCTCCAACCCAAAACAAGCCTTCCCCGCACTATTAAACATTTTCAGAGATTTTGGTAGACTTTCCAATTTCAAAATCAATTATAATAAATCAGAAGCACTAAATATCACTATACCGAATTCAAAGCTGCCCGAAATTAAAAAATTAGCACCATTTACATGGCCTCCTAGATCTATCAATTACCTTGGTATATTAGTATCTGCTAACCTCAATGATTTATATGACCTTAACTTTAAACCTCTTCTGTCAAAGGTCTCTAAACAATTAGACGAACTGACAATTCCATATGTTTCCTGGTTAGGCAAGAAAAATATTGTTAAAACGTATATTCTGCCACAGGCCCTATATTTGCTCCAATCCGTCCCAATTAAAATTCCTGCTGCATTTTTCTCCAAGTGGAGATCAATATGCTCCAAATTCATCTGGAACCATTCCAGTCCTAGAGTAGCGCATTCTTATATGAGACAACAGAAAAATTCAGGAGGATGTGGTCTTCCTGATCTGAAGTTATATTATTGTGCAATCCATCTAACTCGATGGATATCACTTGCTAATGTGAAATCATCTCCATTGTACATCCGCTTGGAGAAACATATACTGGGAAAACAACACCTCCTATGCTTATGGACTAACTGTAAATATTCAGGCAAATGGGTGGGACCTTTATTGAATGGCACTTTGGATGTTTGGCAAAACTACTTCCTTAAGACCCTAGCGACTAAAGATCCCCCACCACACATGCCAATAGGTCTTATTCCTATATTTTCAAATAATTCTCCAGCACTTTTAGAGCCACCCTGGAATAACCTTCTTCACCTACCCTCTTATCCACATATTAAATCCATTGATGATATCCCAGCTTTAGAAACATTATTAGGGAAAACACTACCTGGAGGTTCACATACCCTATATACAGAAATGTTCAGAAAAGAATGTCAGAGGTTTCTCACTACCTTTCCAAAATACAGAGAAGCCTCTTGGTTAGAGTGTTACTTAAATATGGAACAGCTCCCCAAAGGCTTGATCTCGAGGGTGTATAAAGGCCTATTGACTCTTGAAGCAACATGTAAACCTTCTTTTATAGCTGCCTGGGAAAAGGAACTAGACCTTTCCTTCTCTAAATCTACAGTATTACAGATTTATAAAAACTCGCATGGCTTTTCAAGATGTGTGAAAATACAAGAAAATTCGTACAAACTGACCACTAGATGGTATAGAACACCCCATCTCTTGAGAAAAATGAACATTTTAGATAATGACCATTGTTGGAGATGTAAAACCCATACAGGGACACTTTCTCATATTTGGCTCACTTGTCCTAAATTAAAAAATTATTGGTCTATAATTACTCAACATATACGCAACATATGTGGTTGTGATATCCCTTTAGATCCTACCCTTATACTCTTATGGGTTCCATCACCTACATTTACTCCAGCCCGTAACCATCTCCCTACATTTTTACTAACAGCAGCTAAATTGCTAGTCCCTCTCCATTGGAGAGATGAATCACCCCCAACATTTAAAGAATGGATTGAAAAGACTCAACAAATAGCTCGCTTAGAAGAGCTATGCAGTTGGGAAAATGGTACCCATGATAAATTCCTTTCCATTTGGACCCCTTGGCTTACCTTCTATAACGGCTATCTGGCCTCTCCCTCTACCGAATCTTAGAAGTTGCCATAATCCTAATACAAGTATGTCACAAATATATCTACAACCTTGTTCTGTTACCCTTAGCAACATTCCACAATAGCGTCTTATTAATCTACAGTGTTATTTTGTTCCGTCTCATTATGTTTAGTTTTCCTATGTTTTACATATTGTTTCCTTCATACAATATGATGTTATTGTTATAGGAATTTACTATTATGTATAGTTCCTACCCCACACTGAGCAACTGTCTTCTCTAGCAGTTATCTGCACAAAATTTGTTAAAAAATATATATGACCCATAGAGCTTGTTATTATGCCTTTTTCACTTGCAAGGTCCTGCGAGACCTTTATGTTTCAACTCGCTCTTTGTTGTTCTATGTTTCATCTTCTTCAATAAAAATTTGATTGAAAAAAAAAAAAAAAATACAAATATAATCTCCCCACCCCCGTCTGCAGCTATGATGCTAGAAGTTGTTGTGCAGCAGTAGCCTCCCAACACAACAAATCCAATTATACATTCTTTTGCACTACAACTCCCAGCATACCTTTTGCACTACAACTCCCAGCATACCTCCTTGTGCACAAGAAGGTATGTTGGGAGTTGTAGTGCACAATGATGTATGTTAATGTAGCCAGGCTTAACATGAGTAGTAGCCAGGGTTAACTTGATTACAGCAACGCGTTTAACTCAACTTTCTAATTGACTTAACATAGCTCCTTGACACAATTGCTGCGTCAGGGATCAAGTTAACCCTGGCTACTACTAATTTTAAGCCTGGTTACATCTGTACCTCCTTGTGTATACGAGGGAATGCTGGGAGCTGTAGTGCAAAAGGATATATACTGGCAGTTGCAGCAGACCCACCACCCCACCTCCAAGTGCCCACTGATCCACGGCCACTGTACCGACAGACATAAAGGACTGCAGCATCGGTGGGTCTTGGGAGAGTGTGGTGGGGTTGCGCTGGAGGACTGATGCACTGGGGAGAAGGGGGCTTACGCTGGAGGACTGCTGCGCTGGCGGGTCCCGGGGCCGAGGGACTTGCGATGGGGGACCGCTGCATCAGCGGGTCCCAGGTGGGCAATTGTTAAATAACCTGCATCCCGATGGATTGCAGGCTGCAGTCTTTAACAGTGGAGAAAAAAAAATGTATGGAGACAGCACCTCAGAAAAAAGTGAGGAGTTTATTCACACCAATGCAACGTTTCTGCTAAGCTTGAGACTTGAGAAAGGCTGTAAATTTGCCGAAATGTTGCCTTGGTGTGAATAAACTCCTAAATTTTTTCTGAGGTGCTGTCTCCATACATTTTTTTTTCTGCATTTGATATCTACCTGGGTCCAGTAAGGGAAAGCGTGCACCCACTGAATGTTAATGTATTACATTGCTTGATTGACTACCATATCTGTGCTGCTGGTAGGGCTGGGCGATAATTGCCTAAATCAATATTGCGGTTAATCGCACATGTAGCTGCGGTAAAGATAATTGAAAGATAATTATGACATCCCCCTTTTTGAAAACCACACCCACTTGGGGTGTATGACTTAAAGGGGGCACATAGCAATAGAGGTTTATTACTATAATACGATAGGGGTGTATGACTATATGGGGGGGGGGGGGGGCGGTCAGGGGTGTATGACTATACAGGGGGATGAATTGGGGTGTATGACTATACAGGAGGTACATAGGGTTGGCAGGCGGATAGGAGTGTATTGCTATATAGGGGGGCAGATAGAGGTATATTACTATACGGAGGGGGCACTTAGGGATAGGGGTATGGGACTATACAAGTAGCACAGACTATGGACTATGCCACATATCCACACTGCATGCTGGTACCTGTAGTCCCCTCAGTAATAATACAGAGCTGTAGCATAGGAGGAATGAATGGGCTGCAGCAGGCAGGATGCCACATACAGCAATGTCTCCTATAACTTATTCTGCCTGCTGCAGCCCATTCATTCCTCCTATGTTACAGCCCTGTACTGTTAGGGAACTACAGGACAGCCACCCCCGCTGTGACATGCTGACGTCAGTGCACACACAGGACGTTAATATGTGCAGCCCCACACCCGGCCGGCGAGCGGACGTTGCACATGTTAAGGTCCTGTTTGTACAGGGACGCTGGACGGGGGGTTGGGTGGGCACTTGGACGGGACAGGTGCAGCGGGACGGGGCCTCGGACCAGATGGATGGGAAGGGCGGGCGCTAGGACGTGACGGGAGGAGGGTCGCTTGGCCTGGACGGTTGCAGGGGGAGGCAGGTATTCTCACCTGGACCTTGCTGCTCCTCCCCCTCTGATACCGGTGTCCATGCACATAGTGTGCAGCGCTCACCCCGGGCCACGTGTGTGTGTGTAGGGCGCTCTGATGGGACAGGTGCGGGGAGAGGGCGCTCTGACAGGACGGGCGCAGGGAGGGGGTACTCTGACGGAGATAGAAATACAAAAAACCCGCAAATACCGTCCTGGCTAAGTTGAGGTCGGTTAACTGACGCCAGTGGCAGTATCGGTATTTTTGCGGTTAACTGCCCAGCCCTAGCTGCTAGACATTTATCTATAGTACTTTAACAGTGGGGGCCACTTCATATGTAGCAGATTCCTGCTGCATATGGAGCAGCTCTGGACGGGTTAAATGCCGCTGTCAGTTGTGACAGCGGCATCTACCCTGTAAAATAGCCGTCACTAGCGATCGCTGTGTGCCGACTTTTTAAATTTGGCGCCGATGGGAGTGGAGGTCAAGGTGGTTACACTAGGGGGCTGGGGGTGGCACAGAAAACATGGCTGGCTATCCAGCTAGCCGCTGGCTGTGTTCTCTGCGCTATACTTTATGTTAAGCTGCTCTATTATGCAGCTTAACATAAGTATGAAGGCATACACCCTACCCAACCTGGCGGCCATCCTCCCGCCCACTCTCACACTTACTTTTTATGAGGAAACTCCAGCTTGTCATGAGCTCCTGAAAGTCCAGCCTCCCTCTTCCTCCTGGTGCTGTCTCTTCTGTCTTCTCCCCCCTCCCCTTCTCCCGAACGCAGAGGAGGGCAGGAAACACATCTTGTGGAGGGAGCTGGACCCCAGACTGCAGCATGAGGCAGCCAAGTGGGCCACCCCAGGAGCAGGAGCCCCACACTGGCTGTAGTCTGACTGACTGTTTCAGGGCCAGGACAGTCAGATTCAGTGTGCAGTGTGCTGGGGGCCCCTGCCCTGAGATAAGGCGGCCCTGTGCAGATGCACCATAGAGCTGAGGCCCCTCCCCCAAGACATGTGACAATGCCATACAGTTACGGCAACAAGATGTCAGCAGAGATACGCCTGTGTCCTGTCCCCGGACCAGGGGACCCCGCACTAGCTGTCATCTGACTGGGTAGGTGCCTGAACCAGGGCCCAGTCAGATGAAAGCGTGCACTGGCACACACTGACTCTGACTGCATGGGACAGTCAGAGTCAGTATGAGTGCAATCACTGCCAGCCTTTAGTAGAGGCGGGGGCACAAAACATTTGGGGCAGGAGCCTGGATAAAACTGCCTAGCGATGCAACTGCTGCAGTACAAATCTGTACTGCAGTGCATTATGGCTGTGAGCGCTTACTGACAGACCTAAAAACTCATCTCTTCGGGCACACTTATAACATTCCTTAAATGTGTCTCCTCTTCTTCTGTCCCCTCACCTTTTACTCTATATCTCTGATGATTTCATGCACTAGCACCTATACTGGCTCACCCAACACTTACAGTATAAGGCTATGTTCACACTATGGATATTTGAGGCTGTATGTTTGAGGCTGTATAGCAACCAAAACCAGGAGTGGATTGAAAACACAGAAAGGCTCTGTTCACATAATGTTGTAATTGAGTGGATGGCCGTCATTTAATGGCAAATATGTGCTGTTATTTGAAAACAACGGCTGTTGTATTGAAATAACGGAAGTTATTTACCGTTATATGGCGGCCATCCACTCAATTACAACATTATGTGAACAGAGCCTTTCTGTGTTTTCAATCCACTCTTGGTTTTGGTTGCTATGAGGACCTGACATGAGGACCAAATATAGCCTCAAATATACATAGTGTGAACCCAGCCTAATACAGTATAATAATATAATTTATTATTATTATTATTATTATTATTATTATTATTATTATTATTATCATTATTATCATTATTATTATTATTATTTTGTAGTTAGCCCATTAAGAAGCTAAGAAAAGCAGCTAAGATAAACAGAAAAGCTATGTATGCTAGTTATCAGCAGGAAAAAAAAAACATACATTTAACTGTGCTAATATTTAATTCCCCCTAACTTGCTACAAAGCCATCCTATTTTTAGAATGGGGTCAATCACTCATTGAGATTAGATGCTGTCAGGAAAAACCTATGAATATGTTGGAGATGGTGTATGGATATATGGTATACAATCTTTAGCAAATTGCAAATCTATCCTGCCTAATTAAAGATCAGAGAAAAGGAAATATTTTCTGGTGACAGATCCACTTTAAATCAAATTAAATTATGATGAATAATAGGTTGTAAAATGATGAGATCGGTACCGTAAATTATTGTTGTAACAAAAGAACTCGGCTTGAAAACTCCCCCAAGTATTTTTAGAAGTTCAGATAAGGTCAGCACTAGTGAGCGAGTTGCATCTGTCTCAACGTGAGCATTGTGTGCAGGTTTTTGAAAGTATCTTATTCTTTAGCTATGCTTTCCTGTAGCAATTATTCTGAGATGAGAGGATCATGAGAAGCACAACCTTGCTAATTGCATTGCCTGTAAGAAAAGTATACTGAATTTGTAATGACAGTATATTAGCATGTGTATGGCCAAAATGTTTTCTGCACCAATCTGTGTTATTTATTTGTTATAAGCCTTGAAGATTTTCTAAAGTAAAAGTTATTTGATTAGTTAAAAGCTATGCCAGCAGCTGCCTCTGCAAATTCTACCTTTTAAAATGTATTATAGGAGGGGGGGGGGGGGGGCAACAGAACAGTGACAGCCTCCTGAGCAGTATAGGGCAAAGGAACAGGTTGTTTCATCTCTCTCTCTCTCTTTCTAATGTACGTGTCAGGATCATGCAGTAACTTGGTGTGAGCTGGGCCTGGTTTTTGCATTTATGTAACAAACCCGACTGATTCTCTGCATCCAGCTATGCTGGGAGATCAGAGCGCTGGTCCAATGATGATCCGGACCAGGCTCTTGGTCACCATAAAACTAAGCTGAAGGAGTTTCTCAGAACTTGCTATTAGGTTAATACCCTGGTCCCAGCTTCCCCCTGTCTATTCCTGCGATTCCCTTCCTAACTCCCTCTGCTTGCTTGACTTGTTATCTGACCTCCCGCCTGACCTTTGACTATCCGATTGTTTGCTGACTTGGTACTGCGTTGCTCATTTGGTTCTGACTTGGCTTGTTTACTATCCGATATTGTGTTTGTCTGTCTCATTTTGTGTTCCACATACTCAGTATAGTTCATGGTTGTCCGCGGCCGCCTAGGGTCGATCGAGGCAAGTAGGTAGGGACAGTGGGTGGGTTCAGACCTATGGCCCACTGTCTTGTCCTTCTCGTACCTCCCTGTCCTGACAGTATGTAAATAAATTAATGGATAGATAGATAGATAGATAGATAGATAGATAGATAGATAGCAGAGTGAGCCAGCGATGGGCAGATACTACAACATGATTTTGCCTAAAGGCTTGCAGTGCAATTGACTTTTCTCGTATTGCAGATACTACAACATGAGACATATACCTGGCAGTTGGCTCTAAGGTGCAAGGCATGCTAGGAAATGTAGTTTTCCGCCCAGCGCCATCTTGAACATAGACAGGCTTTTAGAAAAACTTGTAACTTAGGAATGGTGGTAGCTAGAATGGAGATGGCTCAGAGTAAGACCAGCTAGGTTTAGTTGCATTTTCTTTTTTAGCTCTTGGGTGGACTACACCTTAAGGCTATGTTCCCACTACATAAGAGACCGGCCGGTCTCTGGCCGGATCATCTCGGCCAGTACCGGCCGGATGATCTTTCGGCCACGGAGCTCTGATGCGGGCGCATCAGTGTGCGCCTACATTAGAGCTTACCATAGCACACAGTGAAGCGAGAGCGGCCGGAGCTGCTCGCTTCACTGTGTGAACTGACAGGTCTTTCTGTGGCCAGAATTCACTGAATTCCGGCCGCAGAAAACTGACATGTCAGTTGTTTGCGGCGGCGTATGGGATCCTGGCTGGAGCGCACACGATGTGTGTACATTCCAGCCGGGATCCCATAGAACAACACGCATTGTTCCACCGCCGTACTTTTACGTAGTGTGAACATAGCCTTAGGGTAGCTTCATATGTACCGGATCTACAGTGGATTTCATGCTGCGAGTTTGCAGCAAAATCCGCTGCGAATCCTGGTAGTGTGAAGTGAATGGGTCACATACCCGCAACGGAATTTTCATTCCACTGGCAGTATATGACCCAGCCCCTAAGCGTAAAATCTACTGTGGATCCGGTACGTGTGAAGCTACCCTTAAAGCCCTGTTTTAAGATAAATCCAGTACTCAGTAGCGTGGACTTAATCCTATGAATTCTACTATAGGGGACCCTCCCTTGGTACCTCTTGGTACAATTTACTGGACCCAGCCTACTGCTCTTAGAGTTGTCCCAACAGGGCCCCAACAAAGACTCCCACATCTAGGCAATACTTCAGGCCCAACTATCCTGGCCACTTTAACGTTCCACTGCAGTTGTCTTCCACCACCCAGAATTACTCCTTAGACGCCCAAAAGGACTTCCAATATCAGAAGACTCTCCAATGAAAACTAACTCCAGGCTGGCACTTGCTGGGCTGTGGCATCCAACACAACTACACCCATATGAATGTCACTAGGCCAGCCACTGCAGTGATCAAGCATTCATATACATATTGATAGATCTTTTTGGCTTCAGCTTATTATAGCTTGTTATTTCTACATATTGCATAAAAATATAAAATCAGCAGTCTATCTATCTATCTATCTATCTATCTATCTATCTATCTAAGTGAAAATTCTGCATAAGTCACATTTTTGTGTTGTAGATGTGGTGTATATGTAAGGTATAAGACGGATCTTGCATGCCTAGAGCATAGGCGTATTGTACGCCATGGAGAGGCCATAGTACAGTGTAGGGTCCACCCCGAGCATGAGGCTACCTTATCGTGGTGGAGTGGTTTACACTGTTTGCAAATGGTAACCAAACGCCTCATT
This sequence comes from Dendropsophus ebraccatus, assembly GCF_027789765.1. Taxonomy (NCBI): domain Eukaryota; kingdom Metazoa; phylum Chordata; class Amphibia; order Anura; family Hylidae; genus Dendropsophus; species Dendropsophus ebraccatus. Next base: position 23,100 of record NW_027210568.1, read on the forward strand.
ATTTTTGTGGGAATTTTTTTAGCAGTTGGGAGGGCTGCTTTTAACTACTTTCATGTCTGTAGTGGTTCTACATCTTGCCATTGCGGTGAGCTTTTGCATTTTTCGGTGTTTTTGTATCTATTAATCTATCTATCTATATGAAAATTCGACATAAGTCACATTTTTGTGTTGTAGATGTGATGTATATGGATAAAAAGTAGAAGTTTATGACACTTTATTTTTTCTTTGTTCTTATGAAACTCAAATATCTTCCTGAAAGAAGGTGATTAGAGTGGAATTAGATTGATAATAGTTAATATAGTGCATAACTTACTTTTATTGATAAACACGTCTGCGGAATACACTGAAATGCCTGTGGAATCTAGCAGAAGTCCAGGGTAGATTCTGTTTTATAGGTATGTAAACTAAAGATAGGAGACTAATTGTGTCTTGGTTCATTTGTTTTTCCTTGATTGTGTTGTGAACGCATGTCTGCTCCTCTGTTTACCCAGCTCGGTAATTAAAAACTTGAATAATGTCCCATAATGCCAGGAGTGATGAACACTGAATAATGTAAATCCCTAAATACTTCATATTTTAGAAGAAAAGCCGATCATGTTTCCAGTTTTACCAAAGTCACAAATACACCGATGAAAGTATCTTAGAAAACTGAGACCGATATTATACATACTGAAATTGCTGTACAAAAAGGGGGTGATTCTTTAAGAAAATCTCAGAGATTAACCTCTTAGTGACTGTCTATACAGGTTGTAATGCCATTTTAAAGCAGCACGTCATGTCAGAATCAAAGGAGCTTGGATGTCAGCATGGCAGGCGGCTCACACACTAACTTTCATGACCAGCAGATCCTGGCAGTTTAACCCCTTACATGCTGCAGTCAAATCATGATTCACTGAAGTTGAGAAACATGTGACGGTGTCTCTGCTTGGTTTTGGTTGATCTATCAACAATCATTCTTTTGAATGCACTTACTAGTCTTTGCTCCCCCTAGCAAGAATCTGCACTAATGAGGGGCAAATATAAGCCACGGTCCGGAAATATAGATGCAGACCTCTTCTCCTCAGTATCCAGAGTAAGACAGATGCAATATTAAAACAATTGTTTTGATAAATCATTTTTATAATTGGAGGAGTCTTACCCTGGACATTGAGGAAAGGAGGTCTGCATCTATATTCCTTGACTGTGGCTTGTTGGAAGGTGATTTCCTTGACTGGAGACCCCCCCCCCCCTCCTGGTTTGGTTGGCCCTTCTCAGTAGAGGTTCTGGAAAGCTCACTGATGGTGAGAAACATGTGATGGCATCTCCGCAGTATTTTTGCATATTGGCTTCTAGGAGGTGGCCTGAAGATACAGCAGCAGAAGGGCGGGCAGGCACAGACAATGTCACAGACCCACCTCTGTGGCACTGTGAGTCTAGTATAAAGAATGTTTTTAGCAACATGCTGGATCAAATAGCACAGCTGAAGGTAAGTATGCACTGTTGGCTTGATCAGCAATAGGAAAGCACGGATATATGCATATCTTTGCTTTTAGTTTCCCTTTCATTTTCTTCATATAGTTTTTGTCTTGTTTTACTTTTAATAAAAGATTATTTTAAACTGCTATATAATAAATGTAGAAATTCAAAAAATGTGTTTCCGGAGTAACTTGCAGAACAAAATGCTTAACTTGTCTTTGTCAGCAATATTTGTAAGTCATAGCACTAAAAAAAAAAAAAAATTAATTTTACCTCAAGATGCAGCATGGAAAAGGAGAGTGTATCAAGGTAAGACTTTAAAATAGAACGTGTTAGCTTATCTTTCTATTGAATTTGCACATTGCTAGTGGAGGGAGGCGCGTGGATAATGAGTTTCTCCACATTAGTTTTTGTTTCATGGTCTTCAACACTGTTCTATTTCATTCCTTCTGGAGTCCATAGATCTCATTACTTACAGAAATTGTACTTTGATATCTGTCATGGGAAACAGCAAAAGTTGATTTTAGCAAGTTGTTGTCACTAACATATGGCATGCTCTAAACAATTAGGTGAATATCGCTTGTTTTCAAAGTCAGTGTTGGCATAAAACTTTGAATCAGGAGGGAAAACTTATCTTCTCATCCTGTTAACATTTAAGATTTTAAGAAATCTGTATTTTTGTGATAATTTACAAAATAATGCAACTTGAAGTCACAATACTCAGTTTAACCCATCTGAGCACACTTTTCTATCATTTCATGTTCAATTATTTAGATGTTATGTATGATAAAGCATTACTAACAGCATGTTTATGCACATGCTTTCTGTGATAATCTCTGTGGATTTGTTTTTATATTTGATATGGTTAATAGTGATGAGCGAATAGTGAGATATTCGAATATTCGATATTTGTACGAATATCCCGCAAATATTCGAATATTCGATCCCATTAAAGTCTATGGGAACAAGTATTCGATTAGTGAAAAACATCTATTTGACCATTTGGAGGGTGAAAGCGGAAGCTGGGGGATTTGAACGCATATCGAATATTTCTCGAATATTTGTGGGATATTCGTACGAATATCGAATATTCGAATATCTCCCTATTCAATCGAATATCTATTCGATCGAACAGTATTCGCTCATCACTAAGGGTAACTAGAAAGATCTTTGTAACATTTTAACATCTATTACAGGTAAACTGGGTTAATTCAGCCTTAGGTTGGGTTTACCTTATCTACAGCGGATTTCACGCTGCAAGTTCAAAGCAAAATCTGCTGCGGATACCTTCCCAATCACTTCAATAAGATGACATACAGATGACATAATGACAGCAGGATTGTCATTCCACTGAGAGTATGGAAAAGTCAGTCCCCTTAATCCCCTGCGGCCCTGGGACATACATTACTGGATTCCTACTCCAGCTTGCTTTGGGGGCTCCCTATGTCTCCCGGAGTTTCCTGGCACTCAGCCAATCAGTGCACTGCCCCGCCGCAGCGCACAGATTGGCCTAGCGCAGGGAGACGCCTGGAGCCCCTGAAGCAAGCCGGAGCGGGGACCCGGTAATATATGTACCAGTACCAGTAGTGAGGATGAAGCAATATCAAGGAACAGGTTCAATGTCAATGTAATGGTCAATCAGGAGACAAAATCAGGACAAGAAACTCAAGGATGAGAGCCAGGTAAGAGAACAGCTTGATAGTCCAATTTATGATGCCATTTGAAAACACCAGACACCTGAAAAAGCAACAATACTTGCTGTACATAGAAGGAGCATATGTCAGAATTCAGCAAGGCTTGGAGTAACATTGGAAGCAGAGATGGAAGTTGTAGTTGTAAAGATGACTGGCCCACGGGGGAAATGGGTCACCCACTGCTGCGCTGATACAAGGTCCTTAAGACTAGGCTCTGCAGGGGAGGAGGGACCTGCCTCTAAGATCTAAGAAACATGAGTGGATCTTTAAGCACCAGAGGAACCTTAAAGAGGAGCTGTGGGGAATTATGGGGGCTATATATGGGCTTAATTTCTATAGGGGAGCACATGGGTACCTAACTTCAATAAAGGGGCACAGAGGGAGCCCTATTTCTATAAGAGGGCAGATATGGGGATAAAGTGTTTTTTTCCCTACTATATGGGGGCACAGCAAGTTCCAACTAATATATAGGGTACAGAGAGGCCTAACTGTAACATGTGGCCATATAAACTTGCTTTTTAGACTTATTGGTATTGCCTTGGTTTGTCACCAAATACCTCATCACAAGTCTGTAATGCAAGATTTGTTAATATGTGCCTGAAAAAATCAACCTCTTATACTTTATGAGCAAACAAATTTCCCAATCACTGTGAAGACAGAACCAAAGCCACTAAAAAGCCTATGTATGTAACTTCAGCATTCAGTTTAGAGATAGCATATGTTAAGAGAATATCTCTGGAGAGTAAAGTATACAAACTCAATTATTGTAGCTAACCCCTTGATTCCCCCCCCCCCCCCCCCCCATGATCGTCTCCTAAGCCTGCAATGTCGTAATATCAGGTGCAGGAAAGAGATGAACAGAGGGTGAGTTACAAGCCACACCGCGGGAGCCAGGGAGGTAAGTGTGATTGGCGCTGGGAGCCTGGGCTGAGCTTTACCATCCACCTAAGCCCAGGCTCCCAGCACCGATCACACTTCTGCTATCTGAATACTGTGGCAAAGAGCAGCATACTTTCCTGGGCTCCTGAGGGGCGCGGGAGGGGGCGGGCTAGGCAGCATGGGAGGGGGTTGCTCCGGGCGGACCGAGGGGTTGCTCTGTGCTGCCCACTATGCATATTCATGTAAGCATAGTGAGCTGCAATGGAGGGGGTGGCACAGGAGGGGGTGGACTGGGTGGGCCACACTGGTGCTCGGCGCTTAGGGTGACACCCCAAATGCTCCAAACCCCTCATTAGCATAGGGGCAATTAGGAGCTATCGTTCTAATGCGGGGCAGAAGAAAAGATTTAGTACCAGCACTGCGCTTATCAAGTAATGATCTACTGTGGCATATCAGCAGGTTAATATGGCTGAACCTGCTGAACTGCTTTAAAGGTATAGTTATTCAATCTACTGCGTAGAACACAATGGATACGCTGATGATGTAAAGCTGTTGTAAAAACATTCACTGCGCTAATATGCCACTGGCGAGTAAATAGTACTTAGTAACTATTGTCCATTCAACAATGGTCCGTTCAAGCAGTTTAAGTATTGTAGAAAGGTGAATGGCAAGATACTGGAGGTGGTGTACATCTCACCCAGGCTGCTAGCTGGGATGAGATGGTAAACTCCGGGAAAGATATGTAGGTCAGCAGAGATATTCTGCTGAACTGTTGTTTGCAGGTATGCATGCCAGCCTTGTGGGTGGGGACTTTGTGCCGGGTAAACACATGAGTGTAGTGTGTATTCATGGAGAAAATCTACCCAGTGGCACTTGTTAAATTTGAGTTAGGAACTGTGAACTATGAGGTTGGTGTAGTGAAAAACCTAATGCACAGTGTTATTGTGGGGCGTGACTTTCCCGTTTTGGAACTTGTGGGAAAAACAAAAGTCCTCAAAAACATGTGAGGAACCCTTGGTGACAACCAGTCACCCCCTGGGAATAATAACAATGAGTTAACATATGTCCATGGTGTTGATAAGTTTCCTTTGCAGGTCCTGGCTGGAGAGGAGGAGGAGTCTTCTGCCGAGCAGAATGTGCCTGACCTAGCAGTGTCTTGAGACAACTTTGGGACTGCACAGTTGCAGGACCAGACTCTCATAGGTGCTCGGGAAAGTGTTACTGTGTTAAACGGTGTGCCGCAGGAACCAGAGGCTGACAAACAGTTTCCACATTTTGCAATGCATAGTGATCTCTTCTATAGGGTCACTAAAATTAATGGTGAAGTGGTAGAGCAACTTCTGGTACCTAAGCCGTACAGATGTATGGTGCTTGACATGGCACATAATCATGTACTTGGGGGACACTTGGGGACTAACAAGACACAAGAGAGAATCCTCCAGAGGTTTTACAGGCCAGGGATATATCAGGAGGTCAAAAACAACTGTGAGTCCTGCCCCACATGCCAGCTTAGTGCCCCATTGTCTCACTTCCGCAGTCCTTTAGTCTCACTCCCCATCTTAGAGGTGCCCTTTGAGAGGATTGCCATGGACTTAGTGGGACCCATTGTAAAGTCTGCCAGGGGACATCAGTACATTCTAGTGGTTTTGGATTATGCAACACGATACCCTGAGGCTGTGTCTTTAAGAAATACAGCGTCCAAAACCATAGCAAGAGAGTTTTTTCATACTTTCTCCAGGACGGGAATTCCCAAAAAAATCCTCACTGACTAGGGCACCCCTTTTATGTCCAAGGTAATGAAAGAGCTCTGTAAACTGTTCCAGATCACCCATTTACGTACATCTGTGTACCATCCCCAAACTGACGGGTTAGTGGAAAGATTTAACAAGACCCAAAAACACATGCTAAAAAAGGTAGTGGAAAAGGATGGCTGGGATTGGATAACTTGTTACCATACCTTATGTTTTCCATTTGGGAGGTACCCCAAGCTTCCACCGGGTTTTCACCATTTCAGTTGGTGTATGGCCGCCACCCTCGGGGCTTATTAGATATTGCCAAAGAAACGTGGAAAACCGAGTCAAGCCCATACAAGAGTGTGATCGAGCGTATGGTGCAAATGCAGGACCGTATAGCCACGGTAATGCCTGTAGTGCTTATTAGTCCTTATTTTAGTCCCCACAGTAGAGAGTAAATTCTTGCCAAAATGGCAGGGCCCTTATGAGATTGTGGGGGACGTAAACTATAAGGTACATCAACCAGGTAGGAGGAAACTTTTTCAGATTTATCATATAAATTTGATAAAGCCCTGGAAAGACAGAGAGTCTCTGGTAGCATCTGAAAGAAGAAATAAAGATTTTCCTCAACCAGTTCCTCCAGTAAAAATAGGGGAAACTCGGTCAGGGTCACAGAAACAGGAGGCCAAAGAGTTCTTGTAGGTAAACAGAAGTAAGTTTTCTGACCTACCAGGGCGCACACACCTCATCAAACACCACATAGAGAGTGAGCCCAAAAGTAAACTAAACCTCAAGCCATTCAGGATACCAGAGGCCAGGAGGGAGGCGGTGTCAGCTGAGGTAAAAAGGATACTTGATCTAGAGGTAATTGAAGTGTCCCAGAGTGAGTGGTCTAGCCCAATAGTTCTAATCACAAAGCCCAATGGTACTTGGAGATTTTGTAATGACTTCAGGAAGCTGAATGAGGTCTCCAAGTTTGATGCGTTTCCTATGCCCAGAGTAGACGAACTAATTGGTTGGGTAATGCCCGGTACATAACTACCCTTAATCTTACAAAGGGTTACTGGCAGATACCACTAACTGAGAAAGGCAAAGCGAAAACTGCCTTCTCAACCCCAGAGGGGTTATTTCAGTATGTAGTCATGCCATTTGGGTTGCATGGGGCTCCCGCGACTTTCCAGAGGTTAATGGACCTAATTCTGCAACCACATCGTGACTACGCAGCCACCTACCTTTATGACGTGGTCATTTTTAGCACAGATTGGGAAAGTCACCTCTGTAAGGTCCAGTCTGTCTTGGATGCCATCAGTGATGTGGCTCTCACCATAAATGCCGAGAAATGTGCGTTGGGGTTAGAGGAGGCCAAATACCTTGGCTACATAATTGGCAGAGGGTTAATCAAGCCTCAAATTAATAACATTGAGGCAATACAGAATTGGCCTAGACCCCTAACAAAGAAGCAGGTAAGAGCTTTTCTTGGTATTACGGGGTACTATCGTAGATTTGTGCCTAACTTTGCCTCAATAGCTGCTCCTTTGTCCGACTTAACAAAAGGGGGAAGTCGGTAATGGTAACATGGACCCCAGAGGCAGAAAAGGCATTCCAAAGCCTTAAGTCAGCTCTGTGCCAACAATCTGTATTGGTTACCCCTAATTTCAAACGAGAGTTTCTGGTACAGACAGACGCTTCTGATTCAGAGTTGGGGGCTGTGTTGTCACAAATAGTAAATGGGGAGGAACATCCTGTCATGTATTTGAGTAGAAAGCTATATCCGGCTGAGAAAAACTATATGCCATTGTAGAACTGGAGTGTCTAGCAGTCAAGTGGGCACTATTTTATAAAATATATATTTTGATAACATTCTTATAGCAAAGTATCTTTCAGTCAACTATTTTTGATCATTTAAGCATACACTGTAGCGCTATAACTGTACACACATCATTTTGGCACCTTTATTAAATTTAGTTAGCTTCTCCGCCATACTAAAGTCCATCTATAAAATGTATGTGTAGCACTCCGGAAAGTAACCTGTACGTTATGTTCATATAAATAAATAAAACTTTTGTTAACCCATTGTAGTTTACTATATGTTAGCTCCTTTGCTTTGTTCTTTTAATGTTATTTATTATTGGTCACCTGGGCTTGAGGGTTAGGAGACATACATGAATGTCACAGCATTGTAGTTAGTCTAGTTGCTATCAGCTGCATGACTGACATCAAAGTTAAAAAAAATTATAAACATGATTTTAAAAAAAGCTCATTTACATTTACACCACAGCTTTAATTATAAAAGATCATGGCACAAAAAGAGCCTTCAGACAACACCATAGACAGAAAATGAAATAGGGTCAGAACGGGGACCATTTATTTTCTAAAAAAAAGTTTAATATGGGTATTGTTGTAATTGAACTCACCTACATAGTTAACTAACATGTCAGTTTTGTTTTTATTGTGTTTTTTTTTTCAATATGGGAACTACATCATGAATCTATAAATAAATGTATCAATATTCTACACAGATACATAAGAAAAAAAAAATAACAATAACACTGTGGGTTCACACATCATTTTTTTCCGTCTGTATTTTTGCATGGCTGTCCTTCAGAAGCAAAAATATGGCTGTAAATAAAGAGCATGATCATTATTTACTGCCATAATTATTAAAATTATCATTATCCCATGTAGCAATTCCGGGGACGGGAACTGCACAAGACTCATCAGTGTCCTTTCGGCCAAGTTCACACAACATTATATTTCAGTAAAGAACGGACACTGATTGCAGTCAATGCAATGCCACCTACTGTGAAGTGAAGTCAATGCAATGCCGCCCACTGTGTTCACACATCATTATTTTATTTTAATATTTATGTTAAAATAATGATCACGCCTATTATTTCAGAACGCTGTTAAATAAACAGCATCCAGAAATAATAGCTGTGCACACAATGTAAATTACGCTGGCGGCCACACTTTGTATTGAAGTGAATGTCGGTGCCCACAAGTCAATTGTAAAAAAAAATTGTTCCTGCAGCTGTTACAGAGGTATCAGCTGCAGGAATGCGCTGAATGCAGCCCGTCGGCCGGCACTGTAACAGCATTTTTGGAGACCTAAGTTTGTGATTTCCCACTAACTCATCTTGATAAATGTCTATTCTAAATATTTTAACCCCTTAGTGACCGCCGATACGGCTTTCTACGGCGGTCACTAATGGGCCTTATTCTGCTGCCATCAGCTTTTTACGGCGATGGCAGAGAATAAGGCTGCGGGGCCGGGACGGCCCCCACCCCATCCCCCCGGCTACCGGAGGTAGCTGAGGGGTTGGGGCAGTGTGTGAGGTCCGTCCCGGCCCCCCCCCCTTACCGACGACCGCCGCTATTAACGTTAATAGCGGCGATCGTCGGTAAATGAGAGTACCGGTGCCGCCGCCACCTTTCATCTCCCCCGCCGTGAATCTACGGCGGGGGGAGATGAAATAAGTATCCCCCAGACCTCAGATCAGCCCCCCCTAGTGCCCCGATAACTAACCCCCCTCCCCCGGCGGCCATCATTTCCAAGATGGCCGACGCTATCGCTGTGAACCGACTAACGTCGGTTCACAGCGATTAAAAGGTTTAAAATGAATGAAAGCCCCATGCTCTCCGCCACCGGAGGTAGCGGAGAGCATGGGGCAGTCATCGGGGACCCCCCTGTGGGGTCCCGGTACAAGCGATCAGCGGTATATACTATATACCGCTGATCGCTTGTGCCATGTGCTCCCGGCACTTTTTATCCCCTGTCACCATGAATGATTGGTGACAGGGGATAAAAGTGATGTCCCCCCACCCCCCAAGTCGCCCCCCCACCCCCCCCTGTCACCCCCGCCCGTCCCCCAGTCACCCCCCCCCCTTCCCCATATACTCACCGGATCGACGGAGCTCCTTCCTCCTCGACCGTCCTGGCTGGTTATGAAGTGCGCATGCGCTTCACAACCAGCCAACTCTGAAAATTTAAAGTGACAGAGACCAATTTGGTCTCTGTCACTGAACTATGATTACTGAGATAGAAAATATCACAGTAATCATAGTAATACAGTGAAAATGAATATGTAAAGTACAAAAGTGACAAACATACAAAAAAATAAAACACACACTTTTTATTACTAGTAATAATTGCAGTTTACTCCCAAATTACCCCTAACCCCTCCCAGATTACCCGTAACCACCGCACGTTGCCCGTAACCCACCGCACGTTTGTCCGTAACCACCGCACGTTGCCCGTAACCACCGCACGTGTCCGTAACCACCGCACGTTGCCCGTAACCACCGCACGTTGTCCGTAACCACCGCACGTTGCCCGTAACCACCGCACGTTGCCCGTAACCACCGCACGTTGCCCGTAACCACCGCAAATTGCCAGTGACCCCCTCCAGATTGCCCGTAAACCACCCCAAATTACATGTACCCACCCCAGATTACCTATAAGCACTTCAGTTTATCAGTAAACAATCCCAGATTGTCTGTAACCCTTCCAGGTTGCACATAACCCCCCCAGGTTCCCCGTAATCATGTCAGATTACATGTAACCCCCCCAGATTGCACGTAACCACTGCGCGTTGCCTCTGACCACGCCACAATGCCTCTGACCACGCCCCGATGCCTCTGACCACGCCAACAATGCCTCTGACCACGCCACAATGCCTCTGACCACGCCACAATGCCTCTGACCACCGCACGTCGCCTCTGACCACCGCACGTAGCCTCTGACCACCGCACCTTGCCTCTGACCACCCCCAAATTGCCAATGACCCCCTCCAGATTGCGGTGCCCATGTCAGATTACAGGTACCCACCCCAGATTGCCTATAAGAACTTCAGTTTATCCGTAACCACCCCACATTGCCCGTAACCACCCCACGTTTGTCCGTAACCACCCCAGATTGTCAGTAAGCACTGCAGGTTGCGCGTAACCACCCCACGTGCCCGTATCCACCTCAGATTGTCTGTAAGCACTGCAGGTTGCCCGTAACCAGCCAACGTTGCCTGTAACCACCCCAAGATTGTCTGTAAGCTGTGCAGGTTGCCCGTAACCACCCCACGTTGCCCGTAATCCACCCCAGATTGTCTGTAAGCACTGCAGGTTGCCCGTAACCACCCCACGTTTCCCGTAACCATCCCAGATTGTCTGTAAGCACAGCAGGTTGCCCGTAACCAGCCCACGTTGCCCTGTTACCAGCCCACGTCGCTGTAACCAGCCCACGTTGCCTGTAACCAGCCCACGTTGCCTGTAACCAGCCCACGTTGCCTGTAACCAGCCCACGTTGCCTGTAACCACCCCACGTTGCCGTAACCACAGCAGGTTGCCCGTGACCACCACACGTTGCCCATAACCACCACACATTGCCCGTAACCACCCGCGTTGCCTGTAACCACCCCACGTTGCCTGTAACCACCCCAGGTTGCCGTAATCACAGCAGGTTTGCCCGTGACACCCCATGTTGTCCGTAACCACCCCAGATTACCTGTAACCACCTCAGGTTGCCCATAAACCACCCTGGTTGCTTGTAACCACCCCACATTACGTGTAATCTAATTTTTTTTATCTTATTTTAGTAACTGCGCTATTCTAATAACCATTACTAGCTGCGGTTTTGCTCCTGTAAATCGGCGCTCCTTCCCTTCTGAGCCCTGCTGTGTGCCCATACAGTGGTTTATGCCCACATATGGAGGTTACCGTTGTACTCAGGAGAACCTGCGTTACAGATTTTGGGTACGTTTTTCTCTCCTGTTCCTCGTCAATTGAGAAATTTCAAACTAAAACACAACATATTATTGGAAAAATTCGAGTTTTTCATTTTTTACTGGCCAATTTTGAATACTTTCCTCTAATACCTGTGGGGTAAAAAATGGTCACCACACACCAAGGATGAATTCTTTGATGGGGTGCTCTTTCCAAGATGTGGTGACTTTTGGGGGGAATCTATTCTGCTGACACTACAGGGGCTCAGCAAACGCACCTGGCGCTCAGAAACTTCTTCAGAAAAATCTGCACTGAAAATGCTAATTGGCGCTCCTTCCCTTCTGAGCCCTGGCTGTGTGCCCATGCAGTGGTTTATGCCCACATATGGGGTACCGTTCTACTCAGGAGAACCTGTGTTACATATATTGGGGTGACATTTCTCTCCTGTTCCTCGTGAAATTGAGAAATTTCAAACTAAAGGAACATATTATTGGAAAAAGTTCGAGTTTTTCATTTTTACTGTCTACTTTGAATACTTTCCTCAAATACCTGTGGGGTCAAAATGCTCACCACACCCCAAAATAAATTTATGAGGGGTTGCACTTTCCAAAATGGAGTGACTTATGGCGAGATTTACTCCGCTAGCACTACAGGGGCGCTGCAAACGCACCTGGCGCTCAGAAACTTCTCAGCAAATCTGCATTGAAAAGCTAATTGGCGCTCCTTCCATTTTGAGCCCTCCTGTGTGCCCATGCAGTGGTTTACGCCCACATATGGGGTACCATTGTACTCAGGAGAACCTGCGTTACAAATTTTGTGGTACTTTTTCCTCTTGTCCTCGTGAAATTGAGAAATTTTCAAACTAAAGAACATAATATTGGAAAAATTTGAGTTTTCATTTTTACTGTCTACTTTTGAATACTTTCCTCTAATACCTGTGGGGTCAAAATGGTCACCACACACCAAGATGAATACTTTGAGGGTGTGCACTTTCCAAAATGGAGTGACTTTTGGGGGGTCTATTCTGCAGGACATTACAGGGGCTCTGCAAACGCACCTGGCGCTCGGAAACTTCTGCAGCAAAATCTGCATTGAAAAAGCTAATTGGCGCTCCTTCCCTTCTGAGCCCTCCTGTGTGCCCATGCAGTGGTTTATGCCCACATATGGGGTACCATTGTACTCAGGAGAACCTGCGTTACAAATTTTGGGGTACTTTTTTCCTCTTGTTCCTCGTGAAATTGAGAAATTTCAAACTAAACGAACATATTATTGGAAGAATTCAAGTTTTTCATTTTTACTGTCTTCTTTTGAATACTTTCCTGTAATACCTGTGGGGTCAAAATGGTCACCACACACCAAGATGAATTCTTTGAGGGGTTGTACTTTCCAAAATGGGGTGACTTATGGGGGGTTTTCTCTCTGCTGACACTACAGGGGCTCTGCAAACGCACCTGGCGCTCAGAAACTTCTTCAGCAAATCTGCATTGGAAAAGCTAATTGGCGCTCCCTTCCTTCTGAGCCCTGCTGTGTGCCTATACAGTGGTTTACGCCCACATATGGGGTACCGTTGTACTCAAGAGAACCTGCATTACAAATTTTGGGGTGCTTTTTGTCTCATATTCCTTTTGAAAATGAGAAACTTTAATCTAAACGTATATATTATTGGAAAATTTAAATTTTCAATTTTTTTACTGCCTAATTGTGAATACTTTCCTCCAGCCCCTGTAGGGTTAAAATGCTCATTATACCCCTAGATTAATTCTTTAAGGTGTGTAGTTTCCAAAATAGGGTCACTTATGGGGTTTTCAGGATACCAGACTTCTAAATCCATTTAAAAAAAGAACTGGTCCCTAAAAAAATCAGTTTCACGAAAATGTGATAATTTGCTGATAAATTTCTAAGCCCCATAACACCCTAAAAAAGTAAATATGTTTACCAAATTATGCCAGAATAAAGAAGACATATTGGTAATGTGACCTTAGTAACTAATTTATGTGCTACGACTTTCTTTTTTTAGAAGCAGAGAATTTCAAAGTTCATAAAATGCAAATTTTTTAAATTTTTCATGATATTTTGATGTTTTTCACAAAAACACACAAAGTAGTGACCAAATTTTGCCACTAACATAAAGTGCCATATGTCACGAAAAAACAATCTCAGAATCGCTAGCATACGTTAAAGCATCACTGAGCTATGAGAGCATAAAGTGAGACAGGTCAGATTTTGAAAAATTAGCCTGGTCATTAAGGCCCAAACTAGCTGCAGCACAAAGGGGTTAAAGTGTCCGTGTCATTAGGGCTGCTGCCGGATAAGCAGTGAATTCCACTCTCTGGGCAAAAGTTCGGGTCTCGGCGGCAGTGAACACAAATGAGAGTGCAATGCATGCAACCTCCATTCTAATCCAAAGGGAGTCATGTCCATTATGGTCTCATACATAGGTAAACTTTAAGAAACAGCAAATAGTTAAAGTAAAACCACAAATGTACTATGCTGGCCATTCTGAGAATGCAGCTCTGGTATTTTTCGTCATTGTAGTACGAATGATATTTACATCTAATTACCTTCAAAATATTACATAGTATAAACGTAGGTTTCCTTTAGCTGATTTCTTAACTTGTGTTCTTTTTTTCGGCTATTATGCACATTCATTCGGAATAAACCACAACAGCAGCACTTTCATTGTGTACAAAGAAGCATGTTGTTGCATGATTTAATCGCTCTCACAATGCTTCACAATGTATTCAAATGATTTGTTTTATCCCTTGCTTTTACTGTATTAGTTTCAGACTTTGGCAGCATTCCTGCATCAACTTTAAGTGCCCCAGATGGATTCTGTTCTCCAAATTTTGCATCCAGTACCAAAAGTCATTAGAGTTACATTGAATGCGGTCATATTTCATTGCAATTTGTATTGCGATCCATCATTGACTCTTTATGTATCCTTACCACCTGTTCAAGTTTGCTTGAGCCAGTACTTTCTTCACCAAATCTCGTTATGCTTACTTGCATTACAGCTGTATGAAAAAGTATATAATGTGGGAAGGATTTTACAATCTGTCGAAAAGAGTACTAATTGTGATTAATTATGGAGTCTTGTTACTTTGCAATATCTAATCAAAATAGAAAGATGTAGGATTCCGTGTAATGATGCTACTATTCAGAGACTTTTTTTTTTTTTTTATATCAGGGACTGTTTAAAATTGGATATTTCATTTATAACAATTAACGAGGACAACGCCAGCGACTATTATTATGTTTATGCTGGCTGGAGAGGGGGGTTGTGCTGCTAACTGCGTTGGGAGGGGAGGGGGGGTGCTGGGCTGTGTAATGCAGCTGACCAGAGGGGTGCGGGGAGAGGGGGGATGATGGGCTCTGCTGTAATCCTGTGTTTATGACTATGGTGAAATGGACTGTGGGTTCACCTAACATTTATTTATTGTGTAACCAAGGGGCGTCATGTGTTGTATGGCAGTTTAAGGGTTCATGAGCATGCAGTAATGGACTGTGATGGCTTTGTGATGTGGCTGATGGGAGAGAGGGGTGATAGGCTCTGCTATAACCCCGTGTTCAAGGTGTTCATGAGTGTGCTGAAACAGACTGTGGTGATATGGGGGAGGGGGGGGTTGGGGTAAGGTGGGGCCCTGCTATAATGCTGTAACAGACTTTTCTGATTTGGGTGTGTGGGTTGGGCTGTGGTGATGTGCCACGGCTCTGCTACATCATCAGCTCTGTTACATCATGTGCTTATCAGCTCTGCTACATCATGTTCTTATCAGCTCTGCTACATCATGCACACATCAGCTCTGCTACATCATACACACATCAACTTTGTTACATCATGCATGTATCAGCTCTGCTACATCACGCGCAAATCAGCTCCACTACATCATGCTCTCATCAGCTCTGCTACATCTTGCCTTGATCAGCTCTGCTACGTCATGTGATCATGTGTGGATCAGCTCTATTAAATAATGTGCGGATCAGCTCTGCTACATCATCAGCCAGTATGGAATATATACTGGAGTGATGGTATACAGTGGTGAGGAAAGAAAGCTAAGGGGTGGTGAGCAAACGGACCAATCAGGGAGAAGCACAGTATAATGGCAAATTTAGGTGTCATCTTGGATATAGGTGGGCTTGTAGAAAAACGTGTAAAGCAGGAAAGGCGGCAGCTAGAAAGACAGGATGTGGCTCTAAGTACTCAGAGGGACTTGGTGAGTAAGACTAGCAAGGTTTGAAGCTTTTTTTTTAAGCCTTTAGGTTAATAACCCCTTTAAACAAAAACATCTTCAGTGTGCAATTTAGTTGCGCTAACATTTTTGAAAATGCATTTTCTAAATGTATCAACCCTCTATAACTTACTGGGGAGATTACAGAGCACCAGAGATAAGCACTTTAAGTACTTTTTGTTCTTCAGTTTTACACTATATTCTCTTCTTGGAAGGGTGGTTATGGATTCAGCTGCTTAAATATTTCCAGTCCCAGAACAACAGGACTGTGGCCCAGGACTGTGCAGCATCACCACAAAAGGAACTAGGAGGAGAAAAAGGAGAAACTATATCTAAGAACTGAATGTAGCTGTCAGAGAAAGCTACGGGATGCAGGACAGGGATCAGGTGAGGAAGGTAACATTGAAAAACATAGATAACAGTGAGAAATATATTCAAATGACTTGCTCCAAATGAGGCTTAGTTCTGTTGTATGCGTCAATACTAGATATGAGCTTCTCCCAGTTTCCCAGGACTGGATCCATCTTTTCCTCGCACCTTTGGAGGAACGGCTCGGAGCAGAGCAAATATCATAATCTGCAACCTAATGAGCAGAATGCCGGTAAGAACAAAGCGATTTCCCTAATTTCTATGGTAGAGTCGCTCATCTCCAGTCAATACACACAGAATGTCTTGAAATGTTAACATTACTGTAGCTGTGGTTATTTTTATATGGTACCAAAAATTAAACAAAAAGAAAAGCATGTCACAGAGAACTATGCTATCTGTTTGTGACTGGGGGAGCACTTAAACAAGTGTCAAGAATCCTGGCTTTAAAACATGACCAGGATTAAAGCTATAGCTTTTACAAAGCCTGTGGTAGATCCTGTAGAAATAAGGTCGGTTGTTGAAAGTTTCAGTCCTTTGTGCGCTCACCCAAGGAAAGACACCTGTTCATCATGCAGGTTGTAGATCAACTTAGGCTAGTTATATTATTAACTTTTGCTAATTATATTATAAAATTAGGAAAGCTTACCAGGAGACAATGCTCTTTGTTATATCTATATCTTGCCATAGTCAGTCAGTATAATGCCACTGTGTGGATACAGTTGTTGGTGCTGTATGACAGGAGAGCTGACCTTACAATGCAAGCACCCCCAGCATTCTTTGCTACTGAATGTGGATGCACAGCAGTGAAGACTTTTCCCTCTCTATGCATGGGCAGGAATAACTGTCAGTCAAAATCAAGCCATGTTTGTGAGCGCGCAAAGGACTTGGACTTCCTGAATTTGGTTTATTTTATTGAACAGAGAAAAGACCAAATATTGGCATGAAAGAAGTATTGACCCCAGTTTCACAGGAATATAGACACCTAGTGGCCATATGTGTAATGTTGATTTAAACATATAAAACCTAAAAATAAATAAATAATAAATAAATACATAGAGTATTTTGCAAAACTGCTTGTGGTCACAACCCCTGTTGATTTCTTAAAATGTTTTGCTGATCTTTAAAAAGTTTGTCTGTATGTTTGCCCTACCAAGATAATTGTCCAAAGTTGTTCCATGTTTGTACATAAAATGTGACAGTTTCTCAAAGAGCCATCTGGATTTGGGCTCTAATCTCAACCTACCCCAATGTTTAGAGATAATATTCTGAATTAACTCTGCATGGCTTAATATGAATGGGTTAATATGAACATAGGGCCTTTATCTTTTGATTTACTTTTGATTCCCATCACCTCTTAATTTAGCATTTTCCCAATTCTTTTCCAGTGTGTATTAGTTCCTCTCTTTTATAGCTCCTTTGTTCAATTTAGTAATTAATTTCTCTTTATTGTTATTACACTCCTCATCAGAACTACAAATCTGTTTCACTCTTATAAATTGCCCTTTTGGGATACCGTTAAAGGTTTGTGGGGCATGACAACTACTCCTTAGTAACATGTTTTATAAGAGCAGACATAGAAAAGAAAAAATCTAGCAGAAAAACTTTTTTTAAGATCAGCGAAACAAAGAATATTTCTGTGTAACATGCCAACATTGTAACTCTGATAAAAGGCTATACTGTCAGTATTCCTAGGACAGGTAATCCCATCACTATTAGTGGATGATTCACATACAACTCCAAGCAGTTAATTTACTTGCTTAAATGCCCATGCGGGCCAGTTTATATTGGACAGACGAATGGTAAAAATTTGGCTTGGGGAACATAAATCTGCCATCAGGAAAGTCTTCAAAGCAGTGAAACGGGTTAAGAACAAATTCAGAGAAACGGGTGTTGCACACCATTTCACTAAATACAGACATAATGTCAGTGAACTAAAATGCATGATTCTAGAGATAGTAGAAGGGGGATGAAGAAGCGCAAGTTCGGACTCATCTTCTACAAAGCAAAATTCTTGGATCCAAGATCTAAAGAGCATTAATGAGGCTTGCAATTTTAGGCTATGTTCACACAATGTCTAAAATAAAGAAGAGGCGTCCGATTTTGATATTTAAAAAAAAAACCTCAGTTTTTGCCATGATTTATCTGACTGCAATGGCAATGCATTGAATTCAATGGGAAGATGACATTTTTTATTAGTTGATTACACGCAGTTTTTCTTTTGTCACTGTTCTTTCTCAGTTTTTACTATTAACCCCTTAAGGACAGAGCCTGAAATGGCCTTAATGACAGAGACAAATTTTATGAATATGACCAGTGTCACTTTAGTCATTAATAACTTCGGGATGCTTTTACCTATCCGGCTGATTCTGAGATTGTTTTCTCGTGACATATTGTACTTTACATTTCTGGTAAATTGGAGTCGATACTCATAACGAATCTTTATGAAAAAAAAACCAAAAAATGTGAAAAAATGCATTTTTCCAACTTTGAAACTTCTTTGCGTATACAGAAAGTGGTTATACCACATAAATTATATATTAAATAGCATTAGCAACATGTCTACTTTATGTTGGCGGCATTTATTAAATTATCTTTCATTTTTTTTAGACGATAGGAAGCTTAAAACATTAGCAGCAAATTTCCAAATTTTCAGTAAAATTTCAAAATCAGATATTTTTAGGGACCTGTTCAGGTTTATGTGTATTTGAGGGGCCTGTATGTTAGAAAGCCCCACAAAGCACCCCATTTCAGAAACTGCACCCCCCAAACTCTGCAAAAGCACATCCAGAAAGTGTTTTAACCCTTTAGGGGAGTCACAGAAATAAAAGCTAAGTGTGTAAGGAATTTGAAAATTTTAATTTTCTGTGCAGAGATTTTATTGTAATCCAATATTTTTCATAATTATAAACCTATTACCAGAGAAATGCACCCCAATAATTATTGCCCCGTTTCTGCAGTTTATAGAAATACCCCATATGTGACCCTATTGCGCTATTTGACGCAATCACAAGCCTCAGATATAAGGGAGCGCCTAGTGAATTTCAACGCCTCCGTTATATTTGGTCATTTCTGACTGTACCACTTCAGGTTGGCAGAGGCTCTGGGGTGTCAAAACCTAAAAAAACACCCCTAAAGGGACACCATTTAGAAAACTACACCCCTCAAGGAATGTAACAAGGGGTGCGGTGAGCATCTGGACCCCACAGGTGCTTCACAGATTTTCCGAACAATATGGCGTGAAAAAAGAATAAGGGACGGAATTTAGAATATGTAGAACCCCAGTGACGTGTGGTGCGCCTTGGAGCGATCCTGTATGCAGAGGCCGGGGGGATCAGGACAGGTGTCACACTGGAAAATGGTGTCCTTCCTGATCCCCCTGTTACGCCACACTCTGCACTTCTTCTGGGGTCTCCCGTTCTCCAGTGTGGGGGACATCACCTGGAAAATGTTGCCCTGGTGCGATACAGGGTCCTTCATATCCAGAAGCGCTGGGTCCGCTCCATGGCTGCTAAATATTAGGGCTCTATTACTGCTTCTGATATGTTCGGATCGTGCCGCAAGCTACAGGGCAGCGAGGGACCGGAAGAGGGGGTGCTGGTATAAAAGTTATCCCCGTACAGGTGGTGACCTTTATCCAGCAGTGGGAAGATCAGTTCCCGGACGATCTTCCCACTAACTCCGAGGATGGGGGGGGGGGGGGGGCATCTGGGGGCTACATTCGGGTGTCCCTTCCTACATACACTCTAAGGGTACATGCACACTGCGGAATCGCGACAGATAACCCTTCGTGCATTCCGCAGCTGGCACCCACCGGCGGAGTGATGCAGGCGCACGTCTCCACACGTGTCCCCCTTGAAAAAGGCTACGCCGAAACGTGCGTTGGGGTGGGGGCCGCCGGTGGACACTCTGATTTTTACTATTTATGGTATGACACTGCATTTATTAATTTATTCACTTATTTATTTATTTTTGCATTAATTGAGACACGTGTGTCATTTATTTATTTATTGCGCCTTTATGGTGTATTTATTATATAGCATCTACACATAGATTTCTAGGTACTGTATTTAGCACTCTAGTCTACCTTTTTTACCTAAATCATTTACTGATTTATTAATTTATTTACTTATTTAGTCACTAGTGTCCATCTGCAGCAGCCCCCTCATTGTATGTTTGTCATTTTTAACTATTCTGTCAGCCATGATTCATTGTGTATTTATTTATTGATTATTTCGTTATTTGTATGCGATTTTAACTAATAAAATTTATATGTTGTAATATATCAGAGGTTCAGTTGTTTCTCTATCGGTCTTTAGCTTAAAACATTAGCAGCAAATTTCCAAATTTTCAGTAAAATTTCAAAATCAGATATTTTTAGGGACCTGTTCAGGTTTAAAGTGTATTTGAGGGGCCTGTATGTTAGAAAGCCCCACAAAGCACCCCATTTCAGAAACTGCACCCCCCAAACTCTGCAAAAGCACATCCAGAAAGTGTTTTAACCCTTTAGGGGAGTCACAGAAATAAAAGCTAAGTGTGTAAGGAATTTGAAAATTTTAATTTTCTGTGCAGAGATTTTATTGTAATCCAATATTTTTCATAATTATAAACCTATTACCAGAGAAATGCACCCCAATAATTATTGCCCCGTTTCTGCAGTTTATAGAAATACCCCATATGTGACCCTATTGCGCTATTTGACGCAACCACAAGCCTCAGATATAAGGGAGCGCCTAGTGAATTTCAACGCCTCCGTTATATTTGGTCATTTCTGACTGTACCACTTCAGGTTGGCAGAGGCTCTGGGGTGTCAAAACCTAAAAAACACCCCTAAAGGGACACCATTTAGAAAACTACACCCCTCAAGGAATGTAACAAGGGGTGCGGTGAGCATCTGGACCCACAGGTGCTTCACAGATTTTCCGAACAATGTGGCGTGAAAAAAAGAAAAATTTATTTTTTACACTAAAACGTTGTTCTAGCCTTCAATTTTTCATTTTCTTAAAGGGATAAGAGGCAAAAAAAACAAAAAATGTGTAGCGCAGTTTCTCCCGAGTACAGAAATACCCCACATGTGGCGATAGAGTGCCAAGGGGGCGCAGGACGAGCCTCCAAAGGGAAGGAGCGCCAATTGGCTTTTGGAAGCTGAATTTCACTGAAAAGGATTTCAAGGGCCATGTCGCATTTACAGAGCCCTCGTGCTGCCAAGACACTGAAAACCCCCCACAAGTGATTCCATTCTGGAAACTATACCCCTCAAGGAATCTAACAAGGGGGGCAGTGAGCATATGGACCCCACTGGTGACGGGCACAAATGTGGAACAATGTGACGTGAAAGGGAAAAATTTCATTTTTTCACTTTCATGGCACAAATGTGCCCGTCATCAAGGGGTCCATATCCTCACTGCACCCCTTGTTAGATTCCTTGAGGGGTGCAGTTTCCAGAATGGGGTCACTTGTGGGGGGTTTCCAGTGTTTTGGCAGCACGAGGGCTCTGTAAATGCGACATGGCGTTCATCATCCATTCTAGCCAAATCCAACCTCCAAAATCCAAATGGCGCTCCTTCCCTTCGGAGGCTTGCCCTGCGCCCACATGGCGCTTTATGTCCACATGTGGGGTATTTTCGGACTCGGGGGAAATTGCTCTACACATATTGTGTGTTTTTTTCTCTTTTAACCCCTTGTGAAAATGATAAATTCAAGGCTAAACCAACATTATAGTGTAAAAAATTTAATATTTCATTTTCACGCCACATTGTTCCACATTTGTGTCCGTCACCAGTGGGGTCCATATGCTCACTACACCCCTTGTTACATTCCTTGAGGGGTGCAGTTTCCATAATGGGGTCACTTGTGGGGGGTTTCAACTGTCTTGGCAACACAGGGGCCTTTTGAATGCAACATGGCCCCTCGAAATCCATTCCATCCAAATCCAGCCTTCAAAAACCAAATGGCGCTTCTTCCCTTCGGAGGCTTACCCTGCACCCGCATGGCGCTTTATGTCCACATGTGGGGTATTTCCGTACTCAGGGGAAATTGCTCTACACATTAAATGTTTTTTTTATCTTTTAACCCCTTGTGAAAATGAAAAAAACATGACAAGATTAATGATTTAGAGTAAAAATTTTACAAAAATTACACTAAATGTTGGTCTAGCCTTGATTTTTTTCCATTTCCACAAGGGGTTAAAAAAGAAAATGAACACAAAACGTGTAGGGTAGTGTCCCCTGAGTACGAAAATACCCCACATGTGGACATAATGTGCTATATGGGCACAGGGCACGCCACCAAAGGGACAGAGCGCCATTTAGAGGCTGGAATGGAGGATGGAGGCCATGTCGCAATTACAAAGCTCCTGTGCTGCCAGGACAGTAGAAACCCCCGACAAGTGACCCCATTCTGGAAACTACACCCCATAAGGAATCTAACAAGGGGTGCAGTGAGCATATGGACCTCACTGGTGACGGGCACTTACGTAGAACATGTGCCGAGAAAATAAAAAATACAATTTTTTTCATTTTCACGTCCCAAATGTGGCCGTCACCAGGGGGCCATATCCCCGCTGCCCCCCTTCTTAGATTCCTTATGGGTGTAGTTTCCAGAATGGGGTCACTTGTGGGGGGTTTCTACTGTCCTGGCTGCACAGAGGCTTTGTAATTGCATCATGGCATCCTCTAATGGGAATGGCGGCCATACCTATTTAGCTGGGGAAAAGGGACAATTCTAATTTATTTGGGGGTATTAGGCCAATTATTAGTTTATAAGGTTGGAAATGACAGGTGTCCATCAAACTCAACCTGTGTTGATCCAGAGGAAGGCAAAAAAAAACCCTCGTAAGGCAGACGACAGTAGCCTCATCACAGGGGAAAAATTCCTTCCTGACTCCATAATGGCGATCAGAACAATCCCCAGATCAGCGTGACCCCTGAAATAGGAATAAGGGACGGAATTTAGAATATGTAGAACCCCAGTGACGTGTGGTGCGCCTTGGAGCGATCCTGTATGCAGAGGCCGGGGGGATCAGGACAGGTGTCACACTGGAAAATGGTGTCCTTCCTGATCCCCCTGTTACGCCACACTCTGCACTTCTTCTGGGGTCTCCCGTTCTCCAGTGTGGGGGACATCACCTGGAAAATGTTGCCCTGGTGCGATACAGGGTCCTTCATATCCAGAAGCGCTGGGTCCGCTCCATGGCTGCTAAATATTAGGGCTCTATTACTGCTTCTGATATGTTCGGATCGTGCCGCAAGCTACAGGGCAGCGAGGGACCGGAAGAGGGGGTGCTGGTATAAAAGTTATCCCCGTACAGGTGGTGACCTTTATCCAGCAGTGGGAAGATCAGTTCCCGGACGATCTTCCCACTAACTCCGAGGATGGGGGGGGGGGGGCATCTGGGGGCTACATTCGGGTGTCCCTTCCTACATACACTCTAAGGGTACATGCACACTGCGGAATCGCGACAGATAACCCTTCGTGCATTCCGCAGCTGGCACCCACCGGCGGAGTGATGCAGGCGCACGTCTCCACACGTGTCATAGACTCCATTCTATGCACGGGCGGATTCCGCTCTCCTTCCAACGTATTCATTCTTTGGATGGACGATGGAATCCGCCCATGCATAGAATGGAGTCTATGACACGGGTAGAGACATGCGCCCGCATCAGTCCGCCGGCGGGTGCCAGCTGCGGAATGCACAAAGGGTTATCCTTCGCCATTCCGCAGTGTGCACGTACCCTAAATCTGTAAGTGTACCCAGAGGTACGCTCACAGAGTTTGTAGAATGTCACGCCATACCGTCATCTCTTATTGGGACAGTACTGGCGGAAAAGACGTGTCTGGGGGGCAGCGTACGCTACGCTACCCCCAGACACGTCACTGGATGATGAGGAGGATGAGGATGAATGGAGGAACAAAGGATCCCCCCATTCATCCTCACTGGCTGTTTCGGTGTCGGAGGTAATAATAACGTATGCGTCCGACACCGAAAACACCCTGGGGGCCATCTTTATACGGGGATTGGTATATGGGGTATGTAGTGGTGTAATGTCAAACTTTATTCAATGTAGTGTGGTGTAATGTAGTGTTTTTTACGTGTTTTTTTACAGTAAGTATAAAAAAAAAACCTACGCCAACAAAGGAGTTGCTGATAAATGCCGCACTTATGCGCGGCACTTATCAGCAGACTGTGGCAGTAGAATATAGAAAAAAAAACACCCTACGCCAAAAAGGAGGAGTTGCTGATTAGCAGCGCACTTTCGTGCAATGCTGATCAACACTCAGCGGCGATAGGGTGCGGAAAATAGAAAAAAAAAAAATTTGAAAAAAAAAAAACATTTCTACATTCTGAACATCCCTGTAGCTGCTGATAAGTGTATTACACATATCAGCCGCTAGAGGGCAGCAGAGCGCAAAATACGGAAAGAGCCGACGCTGGAGCCGAAAATAGCCGAGAGAAGCCGAACGTGACGTCACGGAAGAAGCCGAAGACCCGAACGAAGACGAGGATGCCGCGAACCCGGAAGACGCCGATCAGGAGCCCGGGACAGGTGAGTAATGTACAAATACCTGCTCTGGACCCCTCGGCTGCCTAGCTGAGGGGTCCAGGGCAGGTATTTACTATTTTGTGGGACTCTGATCGCCGTGCCACCGGCCCGATCGCCGTGAACGGCCGGCCGGCCGTTCACGGCGATCGGGCCGGTGGCACGGCGATCACCATTACTTTTTACAGTAATGGCGGTCGGTGCCGTCCTCGGACAGCACCGACCGCCATTTTTTTCCGGGTCATCGGGTCGCCGATGACCCGGAAAGGTTCCGATCGCCGCTATTGGCTGATCTGAATTGATCAGCCTATAGCGGCGATCGTAAGCACGGGGGGTGTTAACCACCCCCCGTGCCGTGAAGCTAAGATGGCCTGCTATGATTTATAGCAGGCCATCTTCCCCGACCGCTTTGTGTGAACACGCAGCGATCGGGGAAACATCGGGCGTAAATTTACGCCCTGATGCGCCAAGTACCAGGGCGCGAGGGCGTAAGTTTACGCCCGATGTCGTTAAGGGGTTAAATTCAATTGACTTTTCAAATAAGCCACACCCAAAGGGCAATTAGTAACTCCAAACTAAAATAATGTGCAAACATCATTCTTTGCACTAAGGGGAGGCAAGGCTGCTAAATGGCATTTGTTATTTAAGACTCAAAATAACAGACGTAATTTTAAACGAAGCTGAAAAAACGTTGTGTGAACATAGCCTTAGTGTGTTCTTGTAGCTAGATTGTTTAAGTATTCACAAAGCGTTTTAATATAGGTAATGTGCAATGTAGTATTAATAATTATAATAATATGTTCTATAGTTAACTAGTATATAATATCACTGCTATATTCCTATGTATCTTTTGTATTTCCAGCCTGGGAAGTCTTGCAATACGTCCTAACTTTTTATACAAGCAGTGGAAAGATCACATGATGCTTGAGAAAGAGGAGTTTCCTCAAAATATCGCAAACATCAGTGTTTGCACCCATGACGCTGTTCACCTTACCGAGATGACAGTGGCTCAGAGTTTAGCAAGTATGAACTAATACTCTCCCGTTGTTGGCATCTGGACTTTATGAGCACTAGTCTTGGGAGAAAAAAAAATGGTATCTTTTTCAAGATTGGATAAACGTATAATTTCATGAAAATCGCGGCGTATGATTCCTTGCTGTGGGCCGCACACCGGTATCCGCAACAGTAGCACTATCTTCGAACCAAAGGGGCCAAGGACAGTTGGAGGTGGCAGAAGTAGCACTTATACTGTATGACCAGAGAAAAAAATAGTTCCTACACAAACACAGAAGGGGATCTTTACTGTAAAAGCAGTAGAAATATAGAACTCTCTGCCAGAGAAAAATGGCATGGTGAACTTCCGAAAAAGAGAACTACTGTCGGATCCTCGGGGTAGGCGGGGACCACAGGAGCCAGAATGACGGCGCTTCACGGCTTCAGGTTTAATGAAGTAAAACGATGAATTTTAATGGTCTCATAAATAACGCGTTTCGAGGCATAAATTGCCCCTTTGTCAAGTAGGAGAGACAACAAAGGGGCAACAAAGGGGCAATTTATGCCTCGAAACGCGTTGTTTATGAGACCATTAAAATTAATCGTTTTACTTCATTAAACCTGAAGCCGTGAAGCGCCGTCATTCTGGCTCCTGTGGTCCCCGCCTACCCCGAGGATCCGACACTTCATCTACCATTCTCCATTCCCTGATCTCCTGGCTTGGGATCTCGGCATCTACCCTTGGAGCCTGGCTGCTACGGCTACTACCTCTCTCTTCACTGATAGTGCATACAGGTGTTGTGTTCTTAGCACAACACCATCAGGTGAGCAGTTTTATTATCAGCTTGTTCGACCTACAATCTGTTGTTTACGTTATCACCCTATGGCGCCCTTTCCACTTTTTTAGCCCTACTCGAAAAAGAGAACTAGACACATGTATGGAGTGTACAAAATAACTAATTTCAGAAGAAGGTCATCAATCCATGGATTTATTTTGATTGCCAGATTTGGAGTCATTGAGGATTTTTTCTCTTAGATAAAAAAAAAATGTATTGTACCTCACGAGAGGTCCCCCTTCCCCCTTCTCTGGATAGAGCGCAAGATATGAGAGGGTGAACTGGATGGACACATGCCATTTTTCAGCCTTATAAATGACTTAATGTTAATATGAATCTAAATTGTGTTAATACCAATGTCTGCATACAGCTCTTGAGGGAAAGAGTTTCATGATTTCTGAGCTTTATCTGACTAGACACTCCATTATTTCTGTCTTTATAGTCAACAGTGGGTTCAAGTTCAAGTCTGTCTGTCAATGCAAGCTTCCATGTAAACTTCATTTAAAGCACAAAAGTAATTGTGTATTAAGTGCAATAAGGCAAGGTGACTAACCCAGTTGAAGTGTTTATTGTGAGTTCCTTATACCGTAGACAATGCTTACCATGTTAAGCGCTCTTAGTCCTTTTATGTAGCTGTCAGAAATATCTGTATGTATGTTTCTGTGGTTTCAATACAATACACAGTAATGAGACAGATGCAGTTATAACTCTTTATTTATTCTCTAGCTGTATGGAATAATCATCCATTTAAACAGGAATCAATGGACCAGACATAAATAAAGAAATTCCCCTAAACACATCTGAAACTTGCATATTTCCTGCTTTAAATATGATTCCTATAAGTGTTTGAATCCAACCATTGTGTGCCATAGAAACATATTTTGCTTGGTTCAGCACTAAATAAAAATTACCATTCTTTTTCCTGTAAACTAGAGAGTTAGATAAATTACTTTTGAGATATCATTTATTTAAGTTGCTAAATTGAGTAAATATATTTTATGATTAACAATCACATAATTAATGAAAGATCACATTTTGTTACTCCAAATTAAATATTAGTACTATAGGAGGTTGGTAATTTATGGACTTGTCAAGGTTGCTGCAAAATGATTTCAAAGCTTTATTTGAAATGGTTTTAAAAGAATAATTCCTAGAAGCAATTGATTACATTTCTCTAAATTAACAACAATCTATTCAGTTTAATCTTACATTGTTAAAAATAGCTCATTGCATGGTTGCCAAATTTCTGCAATTCTATTATTACCACTAGCTCGACTTATTTTTTCCTATCTTTAATATTTCACAGGTGTTGTTTATGTTGACAAATTTCATAGACATACTTTATTCTCTATCTTATCTATATCTTGAGTGATTGAGGGACTGAATATGCTGACTACAATTTTTTTTTCTTGGCAAGTGATAATATATAGACACTTTATTGTGTACCTGCGTGTTATTTTACTTGCTGTTTGCCAAAATGTTTTATTATGAACTGTTAGTAGAATGGAAGCTTCTCGTATATGCTCAAATAAAGAACTTAAAGAAACAAAGTTGTGTAAAATGCTATATTTACCATAACCATGCATACCTTTTTTTTCAGTGTCAACTCTTTTATTGATAATAGGGTTTGCCTATATCTAAAGTTATTTATCTGTGTACTAGTACCATATTTTCCAGTGTATAAGGCAACTGGGCGTATAAGACGACCCCTGACTTTCAAGAAGATTAAAAAGGGAAAAAAGATAGGGGACAGTGCTCCATAGCGAGGATCAACCAGGTAAGCTAAAAGGAAAGGGTATAAAATGGTGACCCTCACCTGATGAGGTTGTGCAAATGTAGAGGCACAACACTCAAAAGCACATGGATAGCAGACGGCAGCCACTCCCGATAACCTCAAGGGATCAATCAAACAAAAACCTCAACGCATTTCGGAACCGCACAGGTTCCTTTTTCAAGAGTCAAGGACTCTTGACTCTTGAAAAAGGAACCGGTGCGGTTCCGAAACGCAGGATATTGTCATGCAATAGGCCTGGACTCTCAGGACAGGGACATAATATTACCCCTTTGCAAAGCTTTGTTGCAGCCTCATCTGTTCATTTTTGGTGTAAAAATCAAAGAAAAGGATTCTCTTGAGCAGGAAAAGGTACAAAGGCGGGCAATTAAACTAGTAAGGGGCAAGGAGCATCTTAAAGGGGTACTCCGGGCAAAATGTATTTTTAATATGTTATTACATAAGGAAAGTTATACAAATCCTTAATATACACTAATTATGGGAAATGCACATATAGTGCTATTTCCCTCAATTTAGTAGATCAGGCAGGCTTTACTCCCTCAAAAAAAAAGTGACATCACGTCTTAAATGTAGTGTCCAGCAGGGGGCACATGTATGCATCTATGTAGCTGAATCAGTGCCTTCTCCCTCCCTGTGCTGCCCAGTGCTCTAATGTACCCCCTCCCTCCATCCCATCACACTGCCTGTCTCTCTCCCTGCCTCCCTGGTCCTATTATACCTTCTGCCCGGTTCCCTCACCCTGCTGCGGCGGCCCCCGCTGCCCGGTCCCAGCTGGGTCAGCAGTCCCCCAAACAGTTCTAAGCTCACCCAGCCGCCCCGTCCTGTGCAGAAGCGCTCACCCGCCGCTCGCTCCTGGCTGGGTGAGCGGTCCTGCACCTCCCTATGTCCTGTCCCTTTCAAAAGCGCTCACCCGCTGCTCACTCCTGGCGGGGTGAGTGCTCCTGCCCCGCCTCATCTAGTCGCCCGGTCCCTTGCAGGAGCGCTCACCCGCCGCCCGGTCGCGGTCTCCACCTTCTCCATGTGCACCAGTCCTCCCTCAGATGCCCTGCTGCTGATGCACAGCATAGGAGCTGGACCGGGCGCTGGGGAGCTGATCACTGAGGCACAGTGGGGCACGGAGTTTGTCCTGGCTGCGCCTCAGTGATCAGCTCCCAAGTGCCTGGTCCAGCTCCTATGCTCCGCGACTGGGCGGCGGGTGAGCGCTATTGCAAGGGACCGGACATAGGGAGGTGCAGGAGCGCTCACCCAGCCAGGAGCGAGCGGCGGGTGAGCGCTCCTGCACAGGACGGGGCAGCTGGGTGAGCCCAGAACTGTTTGGGGGACTGCTGACCCAGCTGGGACCGGGCGGCGGGTGCCTCCGCAGCAGGGTGAGGGAACCAGGCAGAAGGTATAATAGGACTGGGGAGGCAGGGAGAGAGACAGGCAGTGTGATGGGATGGAGGGATGGGGTACATTAGAACACTGGGCAGCACAGGGAGGGAGAAGGCACTGATTCAGCTACATAGATGCATACATGCACCCCCTGCTGGACACTACACTTGAGATGTGACATCACTTTTTTTTTTTTTTGAGGAAGTAAAGCCTGCCTGATCTACTAAATTGAGGGAAATAGCACTATATGTGCATTTCCCATAATTAGTGTATATTAGGGATTTGTATAACTTTCCTTATGTAATAACATATTAAAAAAACATTTTGCCCGGAGTACCCCTTTAATTATGAGGATAAATTAAGAGAAGAGACTTTTAAGGATACAATATGATCAACTTATTTAAAGGGACTATACCATCAGTCCTGGGCTGAAGCACTGGA
Source organism: Dendropsophus ebraccatus (assembly GCF_027789765.1). Taxonomy (NCBI): domain Eukaryota; kingdom Metazoa; phylum Chordata; class Amphibia; order Anura; family Hylidae; genus Dendropsophus; species Dendropsophus ebraccatus. The sequence continues at coordinate 53,144 of NW_027210568.1, forward strand.
GGCGGACTGACCCACCCCCAGTGGGAGGAAACCTCCGCCCCTCTATGACCACTGATCCATTAGAATCAATGGAGCTGTATTATAGAGGAATGGGGGTTTCCTCCCATTGGGGGTGGGTCAGCCCGCCTCCAGTGCTTCAGCCCAGACCTGATGGTACAGTTCCTTAAGCAAATAAATGGCCCACACAAGGTATATGGTGAAAGTGTCTGTCAGGACTGTGAGCTGCTGTTTGAACACAGGTCTATTTTTGATTTGTTCAGCTCCACCCATCTAGCTTGTTATGCCATGGCAGCTTCAGGGTTAACCTGCTACTGTGCAGGTGAGCTGTGTGGAGGATCAGGAGCCAGTCCAATCAGCTGCTGGACTAAGTTCCTGATCCTCCATAAATAGTATGTAAGCCTAGCAGACAGTGCTGGCTATTAGTGTTCATTACTAGGCTAGCTTGCATTGACCTGTACTGCTCTAACCTTTTGCTCGGTTTCTGACCCTTTGCTTGTTTTCTGACTTCGCAGTTTCGTAGCCTGCCTTGACTGTGTTGCCTGACCCTTAACTATCCGACTGCCTCAGTTTTTTGTACCTTTGTTGCCCTCTGTTACTGACCAGGACTGTTCACTACGCTTTATTGTGTTTGTCTGTCTGTGTTCGGTGTTCCACTTACACCAGTGAAGCTACAGTTCTTGTGTAGTCCGCAGCCGAATAGGGCTGACCGAGGCAGGTAGGCAGGGACAAAGAGTGGGAACAGCGAGGGCTCACTGTCTGTCTATATTTGTCTCACTGCCCTTGCCATACCTGGCGTTAACAGTGTTACAGATAAAAGGGGTTACTCTCTCCACCTGGAATAAAAAAAAAGGTGCAGTCTTGAAGGGCAAGCCTTCTTGGTCAGGGATGACAAGCCTTCTTTACCATGAGTACTACATGGAACTGTCTACCCTAGGATCTGGTCAAAGCAAATAAAGTGGAGAGTTTGAAAACAGGCTTAAACAAGTTCTTAGAACAAAGTATAAACAAATATAGAATGACTCCATAACTATACCCATCCATTTTATCCTTCCCCTCCCTTGACTGAACTGCCAGCAGGAAGAAGAGACCCATAGAAACATTAATTCCTCTGGTGAGTGCCGGTATTCTTCTGGTGCTAACTATCTCGGACTTATCCTTAGCTATCCAGTAGGCAGGGAATATTAGTGAAACAAACAAACAAACAGCCCTGCTAAGGGCTTCAAATTGATTTTAAATTATATTACTACAGACTGGTGGCTGGGACTTGCAGTGCAGCCACCATGAATTCAGCAGCACACTGTGGTGATCAGCTGCTGGCAGAAAGGGGACATTAGGTGCTGCTGTAGTACATTGTTTTTCTGGGATTTGTAGTACACCTGCATAGAACTTCACTGCTCATTGTTAGGGGGTGTCACGGAGTGTATTGGTGCAGCCACCACCAGATTGTATCTCACAGCCCCTCAAAAAACTATTGGGACCACTAGTATATTTCCAGACTTCTGTCTTTCTCACTCAAGCCATATTTAAGTTCACTACTGCTTGCAGAGCGTAAAGGGGGTGTCACAGAGTGTATTGGTGCAGCCACCACCAGATTGTATCTCACAGCCCCCCAAAACTAGTGGGACCACTAGTATATTTCCAGATTTCTGTCTTTATTATTCAAGCCATATTTAGGTTCACTACTGCTTGCACAGTGTAAAGGGGTGTCAAAGAGTGTTTTGGTGCAGCCACCACTAGATTGTATCCCACAGCCCCCAAAAACTATTGGGACCACTAGTATATTTCCAGACTTCTGTCTTTCTCACTCAAGCCATATTTAAGTTCACTACTGCTTGCAGAGCGTAAAGGGGGTGTCACAGAGTGTATTGGTGCAGCCACCACCAGATTGTATCTCACAGCCCCCCAAAACTAGTGGGACCACTAGTATATTTCCAGATTTCTGTCTTTATTATTCAAGCCATATTTAGGTTCACTACTGCTTGCACAGTGTAAAGGGGTGTCAAAGAGTGTATTGGTGCAGCCACCACTAAATTGTATCTCACAGCCCCCCAAAAACTATTGGGACCACAAGTATATTTCCAGATTTCTGTCTTTCTTACTCTAGCCATATTTAAGTTCACTACTGCTTGCAGAGTGTAAAGGGGGTGTCACAGAGTGTATTGGTGCAACCACCAACAAATTGTATATCACAGCCCCCCAAAAAACTAGTGGGACCACTAGTATATTTCCAGATTTCTGTCTTTCTTTCTCAATCAATATTTAAGTTCATTACTGCTTGCAGAGTGTAAAGGGGGTGTCACAGAGTGTATTGGTGCAACCACCACCAGATTGTATATCACAGCCCCCCATAAACTAGTGGGACCACTAGTATATTTCCAGATTTCTGTCTTTCTTTCTCAATCAATATTTAAGTTCACTACTGCTTGCAGAGTGTAAAGGGGGTGTCACAGAGTGTTTTGGTGCAGCCACCACTAGATTGTATCCCACAGCCCCCAAAAACTATTGGGACCACTAGTATATTTCCAGATTTCTGTCTTTTTACTCAAGCCATCTTTAAGTTCACTACTGCTTGCAGGGTGTAAAGGGGGTGTCACAGAGTGTATAGGTGCAGCCACCAACATTGTATACCACAGCCTCCGGAAAACTAGTGGAACCTGACCACCAGTACATTTTCTTATTTCTGTATTTCTTACTGTGGGCATATCCAAGCTCACTGCTAATTGCCCTGTGTAAGTGCTGCTATACACCATATAGCAGCACTTACACACAGACTCTATACGACCACCTCCAAAAGTAGTCTGAGTAATATATTTTCTTGACTTGCTGTGATCTGTAGTGCAGCTATCTCAGTCTTGACTGTGCAGTGTCCATAACATGGTGAAGCCCAGGGGTAAGGTTCGAGGACGAGGGCATGGGCGTGGGGTTCCAAGCGATGCAGTGGGCAGAGGCCGTAATTCTGGGCAGGGTGACACAGCAGCACCTGTTGAGGAGGCAGCAGTGGCACACCGCAGACATTTAATCCCTAGCTTCTTCTCGCAACTTACGGGGTCTCAGGGTACACCACTATTGCCAGTTCTGTATACAGACCTGTGTCTGTCTGCTAGCATAAAATAATAACAAAACAAAAGAGGAAAAAGGAAAAAAAAATCAGACCCTGCTCAAACTAAAGAAACAAGTGACAATTCTAGTTGTTGGGCAGCACATAATTAGCAAGGCAGGACCTTAAGTGATGATCCCTTTGCATGAGAGAATTGCCAGATCCTCAAGAAATTAAAACCAGTATGCCTGAGCCACATCAGTTATGCAGTTATGTTGAGTATTGTGCTGAGACAGCCATACCCCATGAACATCACATGATGCAGGGAATGTTACTCCAACTGCTACAGTCAAAGTCAAATCCAAAGTCAAAACAGCGGTGGGGGGAGAGGTTCCGGGAATGTTACTCCAACTGCTACAAAGTCAAATTCAAAATCAAATTAGTGGTGGGGGAGAGGTGCAGGGAATGTTACTCCAACTGCTACAGTCAAAGTCAAATTCAAAATCAAAACAGCGGTCGGGGGAGAGGTGCAGGGAATGTTACTCCAACTGCTACAGTCAAAGTCAAATTCAAAATCAAAACAGCGGTGGGGGGAGAGGTGCAGGGAATGTTACTCCAACTGCTACAGTTAAATTCAAAATCAAAACAGCTGTGGGGGGTCACATGATGCAGGGAATGTTACTCCAAATGCTACAGTCAAAGTCAAATTAAAAATCAAAACAGCGGTGGGGGGAGAAGTGGGGAGTCACATGATGCAGGGAATATTACCCCAACTGCTACAGTCAAATTCAAAGTGAAATCCAATTTAGCATCCTTGTCTTGTCGATTTCTAACCATATTTTCTGTGAATGTCATCTTACGGGTGCCCTCTGCCGTCCTTTCACTAGTACCTTTTAACTTCTTTGGATGTTGCTATGTTGTGTCAGGCAACGTTTTTGGGTGGTCGTCATATGTTACCTTTGAATGGTTCCCTGTGTTCTCACTGCCATGCTGTGACAGGCTAAATTTTGGGGTGGTTCATATGCTACCTCTGTGTGATGATTGCCATACTGTTGCCCATAATTTGGTTTAATAGTGCGATTAGGCAGCCTCAGAGGCATCCATGCATACTGCCTCTGCTGTTTCCTGTCCATTTCTGTGGTGTTTCTATCATTTTCTGAGGTTGACAGGTTTTCACATGGCCTGTGAAAACCTGGGGTACTGGGCCCCCTTAAGGAGTCAACACAGATGGTCAGCGGCGCCGGCGCCATCATCAGCCTCACCATCCCACTGCTGTGTCTGGTTCAAACCTCAAACTTTGTCTTTGTCTCAGGAGACGGGTGAAAAACATCCGTCGATAGATATTCAGACCACTATGACGTCAGTTTCTCACCACCGAGTAGAGGATAAGATGGATGAATAAGACTAGGAAGAGGAGCAGACTGCTGCCGTGACTGAAGAGGGTACCCATGCTCAATCCTTAGTTGAAGAGGAGGAATTGGTGGTGGAGGAGGAGGAGGAAATTGACCCTATTGAGGAGAGGGAGTTCTTGTGTGTTGGTACCCTGGCGCACATGGCTGACTTTATGTTAGGCTTTCTTTCCCGTGACCCTCAGGTTAATAGTTTTTTTGACAACACCGATTACTGGGTGTTCACCCTCCTGGACCCTGGGTACAAACTGAACTTTTCCACTCTCATTCCTGCCGAGGAACCCAGTATGAGAGTGAATAAATATCCTGCTCCTCTTCCTCCTCCTCCTTCAATTTTCAGCCAACAGTCAAGTCTTCTTCCACCATGCTGTGTGTGGCCTAATTATTGGGAGGTTCACTTGCTTTCTCACTCATTTCTAATGGTTCTCTGTGTCCTCACTGCCATTCTCTGATGTCACTACATCTGCGGAGTAGCGGGACTGGTTGCCGGGGGCCCGCTGATCGCGTCCCCAGCAACCAGCCAGCTGTGTTATCTTTTTTTTTTTGTAGCTGCGGCCAGGGCCTCACCACCCCCAGTCGATCGGCATCAGGTGTACCCTTGATGGTGACTGACAGCTGGCATAGCCAGTTAGCTTTCAGCACCTAGGTTCGTGTCCACTATAAATCCCAGCCCCTGCCTCACTCCAATTTTTTGGAAGGCTCACTTGCTTCCTCACTCACTTTTAATGGTTCTTTGTGTCCTCACTGCCATGCTGTGCCTGGTTTAATTTTTGGGAGGCTCACTGGCTACCACTTCTACCTTGGTCACTCTTTTTTTGGGTGGTTCAAATGCTACCTCTGTTTTAATGGTTGCTTGTGCTCTCACCGCCATGCTGTGTCAGGCTAAGTTTTGGGTGGTTCATATGCTACCTCTGTTTGAATGGTTCTCTGTGTTCTCACTGCCATGCTGTGTCAGGCTGAGTTTTTGGGTGGTTCATATGCCTACCTCTGTTTTAACCAGGCCGTTGACAAGAATTAGGCATAATGGTGCCATTAGGCAGCCTCAGAGGCATCCATACATGCTGCCCCTGCTGTTTCCTGTCCATTTCCATTGTGTTTCCATCATTTTCTGATGTTGACAGGTTTTCACACGACCTTCCCTCTACTTGAGTCCCCTGCAAAAATGCTCGCGTTTCCCATTGACTTCAATGGGGTTCGTTACTCGAAACGAGCACATATAATATTATATAGTATATTATTATTTTATATGATTATTATACAATTGCGCTTTTTTATGTCATAAGAGAATGCAGAAGTGGCTGGGGACCAAGCTATTAGGTGTCTTGCTAACTTTATTGTGAACAACAGAAAGCTGTTTGGTCATATACTAGAATGCATAGAAACTGCAGAAGGGGAACAGTTGAACATTTTGAAGCAGATCATAAAAATTTTTATTTTGGTCCAAATTTAAGTGAATAAAGGTGTCCATAGCTGTTAAAGGGATAAGGCCATCCCACCATTAGTGACAAATCCATAAGATATAAGATCTATATGAACCTGCAGCTCAGGAAAGGATAAATTCATACTACACACTAGACAGAACAACATAAAGAAGAAAAAAAAAAAAGAAGAAGAAATTGCAAGCTTAACTGTAATAACATATAAGAAGTAGAAAGGATGTAAGAGAAATAACATTTTAAGATAATATACCACACATAATTTTAAGCTCATGTTTAAATGTATGATTTTATAAATTAAACAAATTGCAGATAATTATGCTTCTTGATTTAGAAAAAACATGATATTCTATAATTTTAAGCAAAATTAACTTCACTTATTATGCTGTTTGCGATAGTTTACGTTTTGGTTAATTATATGGAGTAGTCTCAAATAAATATTGCTTGCTTTTCTCCATTCATAAAATCATGTGTAACTTCTTAACTTCTGTGCCATAATACAAGGGTGAATATTGAACTTTTAAAATGTCAGATTGTAGTTTTAAAGTGTCAGATTGTAAATGAGCCTTTCTGATATATTGACACTTGTGTATAAGGAAACGAGATCAAAAGTTCACTTACAATTCTATGGGGGAGACAAACTCTACAATGGAAGGGTAGTCATTAAATATTATTAATTTACCATTATATTCATTGTCATAACATTAACCTTGATAGACTTAATTGATTTTAAGAGGTATAGCATGATGTTAAAGTATGATCTAATGTGAAGGACATTTCAAGATTAAACTAAATATCCTGAGTGGAAAGCAAAGCTGTAAAGTATTTCATTGTGTTAATCAGGACAAAGCTCATCTGGATTGAACCATCAGTCCACTTTAATTAATGGAAACATAAAAAGGCTGGATTCATAACCTGCAAGAAGTATTTTGGACCTGCTAATACGTCTTTAGTGTTATGTTCCTTTTAGCATAAATTACATAGTAGTGAAAATTATACAAAATGTAGAAGAAAAAAGGATTATGCTTTATACAACATACAAGAGTGCATGTGTTCAATTTCTCGCTAAAGAGTACTTGCCATTAGCTTGTGATGCCAACAGGCATGTCAAAAGTTATTCATCGCAGTGGGTCTTACAGCTCAGACCTAAAGATATAGCCAGGGAGTCAATGAGGCTACTTTGTTGGAAGCAAGTAGCCAGGCAGTCAATGACGCTATATTGTTGGAAGTGAGTAGCCAGGGAATGGCTAATGACATGCCCGATAACTAGTGTACAAACAAATAACGAATGTACAGTAGAAGTGTTCATTTTGGTCTACGCACATGCGTACAGAGTAGGGATGGTCCCAAAACCTGCTTCGGTTCGGTTTCGTAAGAACCCGAACGCTCTGCATCAGATTCCCGCTGTCTGCCTGCTCCGTGCAACGGGTGGATACAGCGGGAGGACCGCCTGGAAAACTGGGATACAGCCTATGGTTATGGCTGTATCCCAGTTTTTCCAGGCGGTCCTCCCGCTGTATCCACCCTTTTCACGGAACAGGCAGACAGCAGGAATAATTTCCGAGAGGTTCGGGTTCGTACCGAAGCAGGTTCAGACCATCCCTAGTACAGATTATCAGGTGCAAAGTGTATATTGCGCAGGTTGCGTACATCGTTCACATGTTCAAATATGTTCAAAAATGATCATTATAACCATTCTGATCATCAAACAAATTGTTCGTGACCAACGAACACGAACAATTAATGTCATGTTCGTACAAACATGAGAACATTTACAAACATGTTCTCTCATCACTAATGATAAAATGTTAAAAACAATATTTTTAATAACAGTAACTCTTTAAGTTGTTTATTAGGATCCATCAAGTAAGTTAGATAAATAATATAGTAGGGGCCATTAAAAGGTAATTTGTTACTGTTGTCAACTTCTAAAGATGCCCATATGGGCATACAGACTTATATTTGTGGCATGTTTCAATTGTTCCATAATAGAGTAAAGATTTTATTATCCAATCTGCTGAATTTGTTCTCTGAAAGGGGTTATCCAGGATTAGAAAAACAATGGCTTCTTTCTTCCAAAAACAACACAACCCCTGTCCTCTTTGGAACTAAAAGTTGCACTGTTTCTAGAAGAAAGCAGCCATGCTTTTCTAATCACTTTAAAGGGTAGTGTGACGCTGATTTTTTTTTCTTAATCTAGAACCACATGGCAAAGTAACAAAAATTTGTTATATGGTGCTATAACCTTTCTTGCCGGCATCCACGTACCCGTGTCGTCCCCCCTAACCGGAAGTCTATTATTCAAATTTATTTAAAATTGTGTCAACACATTGGCCTGGTGGCCATTTTGTGTCAATGCATTATGCTGAGACCATTTAGGGGCTGTTCAAGCGTCCATGTCCTGTTAAGCCAGCCCACATCTGTGCTCCTGTCCTGTGACATAGGTGTCGGCGCTCACATGATCTGCAGTTTGCTCCAGTAGAAGCCGAGCAAGCTGCAGATCATGTGACCGCCAGCATCCAGATCAGAGACAAAGGCAGAGCTGGGAGCTGGCTTTACAGGGGACAGACACTTGGCCAGCCCCCAAATCCCTCACAGCATGACACGTTGACACAAGATGGTTGCCATACTAATGGACTTTCAGTGGGGAGTGGGATGACCCAGACAACATGGATTCTGGCAAGAAAGATAATAGCCCCATATGACAAAGTCATTATTCATTCATTATTACATGCTGTGATAACTGGTGAACACTTTTTTTTCTTATTTCCCATTCTATATATTCATATGTATAATCATATGCTATATCCTTAGCTTTTTTACATGCCACATTTTATTGATTGTATTGTATCGATTGTACATTACAATTTCTAATAATTATGAACATAACTATAATTAAATCAGAAATTAAAGCTGATCTATCATTAGACATCCTCACCCAGAATTCAGTTACTTCTACCACCAGAAGATAGGGTAGGTATGGATTTGCCCATGCGGGTGGGTCCCATGTATAAGCCCTATTGTGATTCAGTAGGGCTGCTAAACAGCACTTATTTAGCGTACTTGTATCCATAGTAATCCAATCTTTAGGCAACAGTAGCCATTATATGGTTCGACTGGTGAATCCTAAAGACACATACTTTTTTTAACGCATCTAATGCAACAATGTGTAAAATTAGCAGAACAACACATTCATTGTCTCTAACTATTGCTGTATACAGCAGTAATTTTCTAAGGCAGACTTTTAGAGAAAGACGTAAAAAAAGTGCATCCAGTAAATACTTCAGTATTTACTGAATGCATTCAGTAAGTCAATTGATTTCTTATGTATTATATTATATTATATAAAGCAGTATAAAATGTTCTCAATGTATGCAATGTGCTGTATAAAATTGGTGTATTCAGTTATAGACTGACCCATTTGGAAGCAAAACAAAATAATATTTGCAAGTTGTTTTATCATCCCATTAATTTTGGCATACGTGCATTGCATTTGACACATATTCATGCAGTACCGTACTGCAACCTGTAATTTTTTGAGTACAGTCTATAAAAATATAAGAACATTACCTTAGAAAACAATAGTTTTATAGAATTAACATTATAGCAACACTAGCCATTTGCTTTTGAATGATTATGTTTCACAAAGCACAATAAACTCTAATTTATGGCGTCCTTTGTGTCTGAGTCCCTCTCATTTGCCGATATTTGTCAAAAGCTAGTAGAAAATGCAAAGAACTCTTGGTATAATGAACTGCTATTCTATGATTTACCTCTTTTAGTATTTAAAATGATGCTTTGATTTTGAATTCACACTGTGAAAAGAGGGCAACTTTAAAAGTAATAGAGGATTGAGACTGCGGCAGCCAAAATCATCCTTTGAGCCGAATATTTTTTGAACCCCCTAAACAACCAGGCTTGTCTTGGCAACCACTAGAGATTCTAGTATTTAATTCTCCATAAAATAATAATCACAAGATACCAATATTGTTTTATTGGTCTTTAGTGGCTAACTATTGTCACTCAGATTAACAACTACAAAAGAAAAAAATAAAACAGTTGCAAACACTAGAGATGAGCGAACCTCGAGCATAACTCAAATCCATCCCAGCATTTGATTAGCAGGGGCTGCTGAAGTTGTATAAAAGCCCTAAGGCTATCTGGAAAACATGGCTATAGTCATTGGCTGTATTCATGTTTTCAGACAACCTTAGAGCTAATCAAATGCTGAACGATCTGGGTTCGGATGGACTCAAGCATGCTTGAGGTTCGCTCATCTCTAGCACTACCATTGTAGTAGTAATCCATATGCAGTGTCTCACTAGGGATTCCTGCATCAACCTGTAGTAACGGTGTTGTACAGTGTATGTCATATGTGCTTATTAATAATGCGTACTGTTTTGTCTTTTTTCATAATAATATTTTACTGAAACTGTGAACTTGC